>NW_027597004.1:7500-114593 GCF_964194155.1 Cetorhinus maximus | reverse complement strand
TACACTATCCTCATCAAACACTCCCAGGACAGGTACAGCACGGGGTTAGATACAGAGTAAAGCTCCCTCTACACTGTCCCCGTCAAACAGTCCCAGGACAGTTACAGCACGGGGTTAGACAGAGTAAAGCTCCCTCTACACTATCCTCATCAAACACTCTCAGGACAGATACAGCACAGGGTTAGATACAGAGTAAAGCTCCCTTTACACTGTCGCCATCTAACACTCCCAGGACAGGTGCAGCACGGGGTTAGATACAGAGTAAAGCTCCCTCTACACCTTCCCCATCAAACACTCCCAGGACAGGTACAGTATGGGGTTAGATACAGAGCGAAGCTCCCTCTACACTGTCCCCATCAAACACTCCCCGGACAGATACAGCACGGGGTTAGACACAGAGTAAAGCTCCCTCTTCACTGTCCCTATCAAACACTCCCTGGACAGATACAGCACAGGGTTAGATACAGAGTAAAGCTCCCGCTACACTGTCCCCAACAAACAGTCCCAGGACAGGTACAGCACGGGGTCAGATACAGAGTAAACTCCCTGTACACTGTCCCCATCAAACACTCCCAGGACAGGTACATCACGGGGTTTAATACAGAGTAAAGCTCCCTCTACACTGTCCCCATCAAACTCTCCCAGGACAGGTACAGCACGAGGTTAGATACAGAGTAAAGCTCCCTCTACACTGTCCCATCAAACACTCCTAGGACAGGTGCAGCACGGGGTTAGAATCAGAGTAAAGCTCCCTCTACACTGTCCCATCAAACACTCCCAGGACAGCTACAGCACGGGGTTAGATACAGAGTAAAGCTCCCTCTACACTGTCCCCATCAAATACTCCCAGGACAGATACAGCACGGGGTTAGACACAGAGTAAAGCTCCCTCTACACTGTCCGCATCAAACACTCCCAGGACAGATACAGCACAGGGTTAGATACAGAGTAAAGCTCCCTCGACACTGTTCCCAACAAACAGTCCCAGGACAGGTACAGCACGGGGTCAGATACAGAGCAAATCTCCCTCTACACTGTCTCCATCAAACACTCCCAGGACAGGTACAGCACGGGGTTAGATACAGAGTAAAGCTCCCTCTACACTGTCCCCACCAAACACTCCCAGGACAGGTACAGCACGGGGTTAGATACAGAGTAAAGCTCCCTCTACACCGTCCCCATCAAACACTCCCAGGACAGATACAGCACGGGGTTAGATAGAGAGTAAAGCTCCCTCTACACTGTCCCCATCAAACACTCCCAGCACAGATACAGCACGGGGTTAGACACAGAGTAAAGCTCCCTCTACACCGTCCCCATCAAACACTCCCAGGACAGATACAGCACGGGGTTAGATAGAGAATAAAGCTCCCTCTACACTGTCCCCATCAAACACTCCCAGCACAGATACAGCACGGGGTTAGACACAGAGTAAAGCTCCCTCTTCACTGTCCCTATCAAACACTCCCTGGACAGATACAGCACAGGGTTAGATACAGAGTAAAGCTCCCTCTACACTGTCCCCATCAAACACTCCCAGGACAGGTACAGCACGGGGTTAGATACAGAGTAAAGCTCCCTCTACACTGTTCCCGTCAAACACTCCCAGGACAGATACAGCACGGGGTTAGATACAGAATAAAGCCCCCTCTACACCATCCTCATCAAACACTCTCAGGACAGGTACAGCACGGGGTTTGATACAGAGTAAAGCTCCCTCTACACTGTCCCCATCAAACACTCCCAGGACAGGTACAGCACGGGGTTAGATACAGAGTAAAGCTCCCTCTACACTGTTCCCGTCAAACACTCCCAGGACAGATACAGCACGGGGTTAGATACAGAATAAAGCCCCCTCTACACCATCCTCATCAAACACTCTCAGGACAGGTACAGCACGGGGTTTGATACAGAGTAAAGCTCCCTCTACACTATCCTCATCAAACACTCCCAGGACAGATACAGCACAGGGTTAGATACAGAATAAAGCCCCCTCTACACCATCCTCATCAAACACTCCCAGGACAGGTACAGCACGGGGTTTGATACAGAGTAAAGCTCCCTCTACACTGTCCCCATCAAACACTCCCAGGACAGGTACAGCACGGGGTTAGAAACAGGGTGAAGGTCCTCTATTTTTGAAATTACTTTGGTCTAATTGTCATCTTACCTGCACCACGGTGAGCTTTTTAAAGGAGAGGCAGGTGGGATGGAAGAAGTCGAGTTGTGTGTTGGAGGAGTCTTCATGAGCATTCTGCAGAACCACAGCCACTATCAACACCGCCGTCTGCCCAATCACCACCTCGTCACCCCTAAGGAGACATCGAACACCAGTATAACTCCTGTCCTCACTGAACCCTCTTTGGCACGTCAATTTGACCCCATTTGGAAAGAGTTTCGGTCAGCTGATGTGGGTTAGAATAAACTTCACAGGAGTGACCCAGATAAACAAATCATTAAAATAACCGAACAGGAGAATGCTGACCTTTCTGTGGAGAGATCTAGGGGGTCAAAGAAATGTTTCAGTTTTCAAAAGTGCTGATTAGAGCACGGCTGGAGTTTCTGGGAGCAGTTCCGGGCAGCATGCATTTCGAAGGATATATTCGTCTTGGAGGGCGTGCAGTGTAGATTCACCAGAATAATACCTGGACTCCAGGGTTAAATTCCAAGGGGAGATTATAACAAACTAAGGCTGCCTTCCCTGAATTTAAATGACTGCGGGGTGATCTAATCAAATCTTTCAAGAGGGTTGGCTGGCTGGCAGAAAACACAGGATGTATAATTGTGTCTTTTTCAGATTGGCAGGTTATGTGACAAATGGAGTCCCACAGGCGTTTATGCTGGGGCCTGGCTTTTTACAATTTATATCAATGGCTTAGATGAGGGGAGTGAAGGCATGTTGCTAAATTTGCAGATGATAGGTAGGAAAGTATGTTGTGATGAGGACATAAGGAGGTTGCAGATGGACACAGATAGGTTGAGTGGGTGGGCAAAAATTTGGCAGATGGAGTATAAAGTGGGAAAATGTGAAAAAATTGTTCACTTTGTCAGGAAGAATAAAAAAGCAGAGCGTTACTTAAATGGAGAACAGCTGTAGAATCCTGAGGTGCAGAGGGATCTGGGTGTTCCAGTGCATGAGTCACTAAAAGTTAGTATCCAGGTACAGCGAGTAATTAAGAAGGTTAATGGAATGTTATCCTTTATTATGAGAGGGATTGAACATAAAAGTAAGGGTGTTGTGCTTCAGTTATATAGGAGATTGGTAAGACTGCACCTCGAATACTGTGAGCAGTTTTGGTCTCCTTATTTAAGGGAGGATGTAAATGCACTGGAGGCATTTTAAAGGAAGTTTAGTAGATTGATACCTGGAATGAGTGGGTTGTCTTATGAGGAAAGGTTGGACAGACTGTGTTTGTTTCCACTGGAGTTTGGGTGCGGGGTGATTTGTTTGAAGTATACAGGTTCCTGAACGGCCTTGACAAGGTGGACGTGGAAAGGATGTTTCCTCTTGTGGGTGAGTCCAGAACTAGGGGGCAGTGTTTAAAAATTAGGGGTCACCCTTTTAGGACAGAGAAGAGGAGAATTTCTTTCTCTCAGGGGGTTGTGCGAGTTTGGAACTCTCTGCCTCAGAAGGCAGTGAAGGTGGGGTCATGGAATATTTTTAAGGCAGAGGCAGGTAGATTCTTGTTAGGCAAGAGAATCAAAGGTTATCAGGAGTAGATTGGAATGTGGAAATTGAAACACAAACAGGTCAGCCATGAACATACTGAATGGCAGAGCAGGCTCGAGGGGCCGAATGGCCTACTGATGTTCCTATTTCACACGTTTAGGAAATGGAGACAGTTTAAGCAAGCTATATTTGTATTTGTGGCTGTTAGGAATGAGTTTTAGCTTTAAAGGTTAAGTTTGATTTGTATTTCTGTATTTGCATGTTGAGAAAAGGTCAAATTGAATCTTAGTTTCACTGTAAAAGGTGCCTGCATTTCCAATGAGTTTCTAACGACTGTTGAAGAGAAGTCAAAGCAAACACAAGAATAGAAGAAACTGTGCTGTTGCCTAGCAACACAGGTCCAGAGACACACTCACACAGAAAAAACAGCAGTTTGAGTGCAGTAGAAATAAGGTGCCAGGACATGAAAAGGGACCGATAGCAGGTTCCACACTGAAGAAGAAAGTCCCCAAAATCCAGGGGAGTGGAACAGGAGAAAGTCCCAAGAAGGCCTTCTAGTCAAAGGAAGGACAGGAACCTGGAAAAGGTCCTGTCAGTGAAGTTAAGGGTGAGGAGCAGCGGAAGGCCCCAAGCTTCAAGCTTAAAGGAAAAAAAGCTGCGAGAAGCAGATTTAAAGCGAGAGGCCAGCAGGCGCAGAGATGGCTGAAGGTCTGTAACTGTTTGCTATGGGCAGGTAAAGCAGTGGTGAATCAGTGAGAGAGAGAGAGAGAGAGAGTGCGTGGAAGACAGCTTGAGTGCTTGTGGTGACCCAGGACAGACGAACATTGGAAGGAGAGTTCGAAACCCTGGAGGTGAACACTTGTGGAAGGCGTCTCAGAGAAAGCGCCAATTTGGGAGATGATTGCAAAGTGAGTTCATGGAAAGTGGAGTTTGGGAGCCCTCGTGTGAAAGACGGAATTCAGTGAGACTGGTTAACTCACAGTGTGAGAAGCATCTATTGATGAGAGATCGATTGCATCTGTCGAGGGTGGCATCTGTCAATTGGTTTAAGAGTGTGGTGTGTCTGACCACAAGTTACCAATCAGTTTACATGGACTGTGTACTTACTGTAAACATTAGAGTAAAGATAGCTTTTGTAACTCATGCTATCCTTACAAATCTGTCTATATCAGTAAAGGTACAGTTATGGGTGAAGGAGTATTGTAATATAGTTCATGCTTTCTTGTTAAATAAATGTTTTACACTTTTGTTAGAAGTTGATCAGCTGACTCCTGTGACTCTGTTCAGTAGCCACTCTCCACGTATTTAAACAAACAAATAAAAGTTAGGATCCGTCAAGCTGGGATCCACCCTGGGATCAGGCTTGACCTGCAGTGACAAAAACCAAACTCAGCAGGTCCGACAGCATCTGTGGAAAGGAAGACAGGTTTAACGTTTCCAGTCCGTATGACTCTTCATCAGAACCCGCAGTAACGTCAGCTGGGATCGTAACAGTATGTACGGATGTAAAACATACTTCAGAGAATTCCATAAATGAAGAAGATATATCATTAGGAAGTAAATGAGATTCCCAACTTCCAATGTGGAGAGTTGATTAGAATACTTAGTTTAATATTTACCGATAAGTGGTCAATAGAAAAACTATTTTGACTAAAATATTTAGGAAAAAATTCATGACCCAAGATGGGATTTGAAATGATGTTCCTGGGATTGAACTATCCAGGCTGAGTGGTAAACCCCTGCACAAAGCTGTTATACACTCGATCTAGTTTAAGGAGACAACACACAAAATCTCAGTGTGATTCCCTATTCAGATTGGGAAGCGGGATGAATTGTTGCCGGTGAGTGATATTTCCCTATGTGCGACAGTGAAATCGATGTCCATCCAAACTCCTGAGACCGATCTGAAAGGAAATTTCACTGTCACACAGAGCAAAATATAACTCACTGGCAACAATTCAGCACATGTGCTGGTGACCACGGTGTGGGCCGAGTGGGCACGTGGGACTGTTCCTGACTGTTTCTGGTCAGCGGCAGGAGTTACAGTGAATGAGGACAGACTTCTACACACCAAGGCTGTTAGATGTTTGAAATTCTCTTCTGCAAACGACAGGTGGTGCGAGGTGAATTGTTCATTTTAAAGCTGTAAGACTGATAAGTTATTGTTAACTAAAGGGGATTCTTTATTTTCTCTCTCAGGATGTGGGAGAAGCTGGCTCAGTATTTATTACCCATCCTTAATTGCCCTTCAGAAGGTGGTGGTGAGCCACCTTCTTGAACGGCTGCAGTTACATATGAACATACGAGTTAGGAGCAGGGGGAGGCCACTCGGCCCCTCGAGCCTGCTCCACCATTCAATAAGCTCATGGCTGATCTGAATGTAACCTCACCCCCTCATTTCTGTCTACCCCCAATCACCTTTCACCCCCTTGCTAATCAAGAAACTATTTAGCTCTGCCTTAAAAATATTCAAAGACTCTGCTCCCACTGCCTTTTGTGGAAGAGAGTTCCTTAGACTCTGAACCCTCAGAGAAAAAAATTCTCCCCAACTCTGTCTTAAATGAGTGACCCCTTATTTTTAAACAGTGACCCCTCGTTTTAGATTCTCCCACAAGAGGAAACATCCTCTCCACCTCCACCCTGTCAATACCCCTCAGGACCTTAAAGGTTGTAATTAAGTTGCCTCTTGCTATTCTAAATTCCAGTGGATACAAGCCTAACCTGTCCTGCCTTTCCTCATAAAACAACCCCCCCACCTTTCCTGGTATTAGTCTAGTAAACCCTCTCTGAACTGCTTCTAACGCATTTACACCTTTCTTTAAGTAAGGAGGCAAGTACTGTTCACAATACTCCAGGTGTGGTCTTAGTACCCTGTACAACTCAAGCATAACCTCCCTACTTTTGTAATCAATTTCCCTCACAATAAATGATAACATTGTATTAGCTTTCCTAATTACCTGCTCTACCTGCATACTCACCTTTTGTGATTCATGCACCAGGACACCCAGATCCCTCTGAATCTCAGAGCTCTGCAATCGCTCACCATTTAGATAATAAGCTTCATTTTTATTATTCTTGTCAAAAGGAAAGTTTTCACATTTGCCTACCTTATACTCCATTTGCTGGAGCTTTGCCCACTCATTTAACCCATCTCTGTCACTTTGTAGCCTTTTACTTTCCAACCTATCTTTGTCTCATCAGCAAATTTAGCAAACATTCCTCCGGTCCCTTCATCCAGGTCATTTATGTAAATTGTGAAAAGCTGGGGTCCCAGCACTGATCCCTGTGACACACCACTCATCATATCCTGCCAACCATAAAAAGACCCATTTATGCCAACTCTCTGCACCCTGTTAGCTTGCCAATCTTCTATCCATGCCAATATGTTACCCCCTTCATCATGAGCTTTTATTTTCTGCAATAATCTGTGATGTGGCACTTCATCAAATGTTTTCTGGAAATCTAAGTACAGTACATGGACTGGCTCCCCTTCATCCACAGCACATGTGACTCCTTCAAAGAATTGGTTAAACATGATTTCCCTTTGTTGACTCTCCCTGATTGCCTTGAATTTTTCTAAGTGCCCTGCTATAACAGCTTTAATAATTGCTTCTAAAATGTTCCCTGTGACAGATGTTAAGCTAACTGGCCTATAGTTTACAGCTTTCTGTGTCCCTCCCTTTTTGAATGAAGGAGTTATGTTTGCTATTTTCAAATCTAATGGAACCTTCCCTGAATCTAAGGAACTTTGGGAAATTAAAACCAGTGCATCAACAATCTCACTAACCACTTTTTTCTAGACCTTAGGGTGAAGCACATCTGGACCTGGGGATTTGTCAGCCCGCAGCCCCAACTATTTGCTCAATACCACTTCCCTGGTGATTGTAATTTTCCCCAAGTTCCCCCCTCCCTTCCATTTCCTGATTTACAGCTATTTCTGGGATGTTGTGTCGTCTATGGTGAAGGCCAAAGCAGAATACCTGTTTAATTCATCCACCATCTCCCTACGTTTTATTATTGCATTATCAAGTCCATATGACTCTTCTTCAGAGCTGGGCTGACCTCTGATGAAGATGCATACAGACTCAACATGTTAACTCCGTATCTCCCTCCACGGATGCTGTTAGACCTGCTCACTTTTTCCAGCACTTTGTTTTCATTATGGCGAATTAACTACTCAACTCCTGCAGCTGAGAGTGAGTTTACCCTGCCTAAACAGCAGGAAAGAAAGATTTTAGCCCGCTTACACAGTCCTTTCCAGTTACTGCTAATTCCAGGCTAGACTAGATTTTAAGAGCAAAATTTAAGAGCAGAATTAACACTTAAAACTCCCACCTCACCAAACTCCAAGGGCAGAATGTTGCCGTGGGTGAGCAGGGGGCGGGGCCCACTCGCCGACATGTAAAATGACGCGGTGATGTCGGGCGGAACCCCCGATGTCATCCCGCCCCATTTAAATTTTCAGGAAGGCGAGAGCACAGCAAAATCAGCTGTGGGCCCGCCGACCTGTCAATGGCCAATTGAGACCATTGACAGGATCATTGAAACAGTTAAAGGACCTGCCCGTCCAACCTTAAGGCTGGTGGGTCGGCCAGGAGCCCCGGCGGGAATAGAGAAAACATGAAACCTCATCCAGCGGCGGGATGGGGCTTCATGCAGAGTTTTAAAAATGTTAATAAAGTTATAGTGTAAATTATGAACATGTCCCGTCTCATGTGACATTGTCACATGAGAGGGGCAAGTTAGGCAATTTCTTTTTTCTATTTTTAACATTTTTCACAGTGGAAGCGATGTCCCTGAAGCTGCACTTAGCCTCAGGGTGATGTGCGCTCCTTCGTGTGCATGTGGGAAAGAGCGCACTCTCGCTTTTGGGGAATCCCCCCGCTGCCCGCACAGGGAGTGCATAGCGCTTCCTGCCGGGCGTCACGCTGGGGGGGCTTTAATTGGCCCACCCACGTAAAATGGCGGCGGGGCCCATTTCTCCGGCGGGGATCAGCTCCCTGCCCACTGGAGATTGGAGCAGGCCCACCCACCCGACAGGCAGGAAATCTTGCCCCAAGTCTTCACTCAGTTAGTCGGCTGCACTCTGCAGTTAAGGGATTCAGGGACATGGGGCAAAGCCCGTTGGATGGAGTTAAGATACAGATCAGCCCTGATCTCACGGAATGGCAGACTAGCTCGAAGGGCTGAATGGCCTCCTCCTGTTCCTGTGTTAAGTTTGATGGGAGTGATTGGCCGCCTCTTGTCGCTGTGTATCAGGCTCGAGGGGCTGAACAGCCTCTTCCTATCGCTGTGTAACAGTCTCAAGGGGCTGAATGGCCTTCTCATGTTGCTGTGTGAACCCATGGGGAGGGGGAGAGCCTCAGACTCAGATGGCACTATTTCTTTCTGCTGAAGCAAGATGTGTGTTGAAAAGGAGTAAAATTTAAACTCTTTCACCCAGGCCACAGGAATTCCCTTCACCCTTCACCTTTCACACCTAGAATCAGTGAGTAAGGAAATGGTTACCAAGGTCTTACCCTGAGAAGTTGAAGGCGACTCTCAGATAGTCCACACACTCATTATCCACTCCACAGTCCTTCTCGAATGGGAGCTGCAATAGTGGAAAAGGTGCGGAATGAGTCTCTTCCCACTCCAACTCCAACTCAGCATGTCACACAAATCACTCAGCATGGCCTGTACCTAGCATCCTGTCAAAAATACTGTGTCTCTACTGATGTTAATCCAGCTCCCTCACACTGTCACTCAGTAACCCCTATCCCTCCAGCACCCTGTGTTACTGACTGTATCTCTACTGATGTTAATCCAGCTCCCTCACACTGTCACTCAGTAACCCCTATCCCTCCAGCACCCTGTGTTACTGACTGTATCTCTACTGATGTTAATCCAGCTCCCTCACACTGTCACTCAGTAACCCCTATCCCTCCAGCACCCTGTGTTACTGACTGTATCTCTACTGATGTTAATCCAGCTCCCTCACACTGTCACTCAGTAAACCCTCTCCCCCCAGCGCCCTGTGTTACTGACTGTATCTCTACTGATGTTAATCCAGCACCCTCACACTGTCACTCAGTAACCACTCTCCCCCCAGCGCACTGCGTTACTGACTGTATCTCTACTGATGTTAATCCATCTCCATCACACTGTCACTCAGTAATCCCTCTCCCCCAGCGCCCTGTGTTAATGACCGTGTCTCTACTGATGTTAATCCAGCTCCCTCACACTGTCACTCAGTAACCCCTCTCCCCCAGCGCCCTGTGTTACTGACTGTATCGCTACTGATGTTAATCCAGCTCCCTCACACTGTAAATCGGTAAACCCTCTCCCCCCATCACCCTGTGTTACTGACTGTGTCTCTACTGATGTTAATCCAACTCCCTCACACTGTCACTCAGTAACCCCTCTCCCCACAGCGCCCTGTGTTACTGACTGTATCTCTACTGATGTTAATCCAGCTCCCTCACACTGTCACTCAGTAACCCCTCTCCCCCAACACCCTGTGTTACTGACTGTATCTCTACTGATGTTAATCCAGCTCCCTCACACTGTCACTCAGTAACCCCTCTCCCCCCTTCACCCTGAGTTACTGGCTGTATCTCTACTGATGTTAATCCAGCTCCCTCACACTGTCACTCAGTAACCCCTCTCCCCCCAGCACCCTGTGTTACTGACTGTATCTCTACTGATGTTAATCCAGCTCCCTCACACTGTCACTCAGTAACCCATCTCCCCCCAGCGCCCTGTGTTACTGACTGTATCTCTACTGATGTTAATCCAGCTCCCTCACACTGTCACTCAGTAACCCATCCTCACCCAGTGCCCTGTGTTACTGACTGTATCTCTACTGATGTTAATCCAGCTCCCTCACACTGTCACTCAGTAACCCATCCTCACCCAGTGCCCTGTGTTACTGACTGTATCTCTACTGATGTTAATCCAGCTCCCTCACTCTGTCAGTTAGTAACCCCTCTCCCCCAGCGCCCTGTGTTACTGACTGTATCTCTACTGATGTTAATCCAGCTCCCTCACACTGTCACTCAGTAACCCCTCTCCCCCCAGCGCCCTGTGTTACTGGCTGTATCTCTACTGATGTGAATGCAGCTCCCTGACACTGTCACTCAGTAACCCTCTCCCCCAGCACCCTGTGTTACTGACTGTATCTCTACTGATGTTAATCCAGCTCCCTCACACTGTCACTCAGTAATCCCTCTCCCCCAGCACCCTGTGTTACTGACTGTATCTCTACTGATGTTAATCCAGCTCCCTCACTCTGTCACTCAGTAACCCCTCTCCCCCCAGCGCCCTGTGTTACTGACTGTATCTCTACTGATGTTAATCCAGCTCCCTCACACTGTCACTCAGTAACCCCTCTCCCCCAGCGCCCTGTGTTACTGACTGTATCTCTACTGATGTTAATCCAGCTCCCTCACACTGTCACTCAGTAACCCCTCTCCCCCCAGCGCCCTGTGTTACTGACTGTATCTCTACTGATGTTAATCCAGCTCCATCACACTGTCACTCAGTAAACCCTCTCCCCCCAGCGCCCTGTGTTACTGACTGTATCTCTACTGATGTTAATCCAGCCCCCTCACACTGTCACTCAGTAACCGCTCTCCCCCAGCGCCCTGTGTTACTGACTGTATCTCTACTGATGTTAATCCAGCTCCATCACACTGTCACTCAGTAAACCCTCTCCCCCCAGCGCCCTGTGTTACTGACTGTATCTCTACTGATGTTAATCCAGCCCCCTCACACTGTCACTCAGTAACCGCTCTCCCCCAGCGCCCTGTGTTACTGACTGTATCTCTACTGATGTTAATCCAGCTCCATCACACTGTCACTCAGTAACCACTCTCCCCTCAGTGCCCTGTCTTACTGACTGTATCTCTTACTGATGTTAATCCAGCTCCCTCACACTGTCACTCAGTAACCCCTCTCCCTCCAGCACCCTGTGTTACTGACTGTATCTCTACTGATGTTAATCCAGCTCCCTCACACTGTCACTCAGTAACCCCTCTCCCCCCTTCACCCTGAGTTACTGGCTGTATCTCTACTGATGTTAACCCAGCTCCCTCACACTGTCACTCAGTAACCCATCCTCACCCAGTGCCCTGTGTTACTGACTGTATCTCTGCTGATGTTAACCCAGCTCCCTCAATCTGTCATTCAGTAACCCCTCTCCCCACAGCGCCCTGTGTTACTGACTGTATCTCTACTGATGTTAACCCAGCTCCCTCACTCTGTCAGTTAGTAACCCCTCTCCCCCAGCGCCCTGTGTTACTGACTGTATCTCTACTGATGTTAATCCAGCTCCCTCACACTGTCACTCAGTAACCCCTCTCCCCCCAGCGCCCTGTGTTACTGACTGTATCTCTACTGATGTTAGTCCAGCTCCCTCACACTGTCACTCAGTAACCCCTCTCCCCCCAGCGCCCTGTGTTACTGACTGTATCTCTACTGATGTTAATCCTGCTCCCTCACACTGTCACTCAGTAACCCCTCTCCCCCCAGCGCCCTGTGTTACTGACTGTATCTCTACTGATGTTAATCCAGCTCCCTCACACTGTCACTCAGTAAACCCTCTCCCCCCTTCACCCTGTGTTACTGACTGTATCTCTACTGATGTTAATCCAGCACCCTCACACTGTCACTCAGTAACCCCTCTCCCCCAGCACCCTGTGTTACTGACTGTATCTCTACTGATGTTAATCCAGCTCCCTCACACTGTCACTCAGTAACCGCTCTCCCCCCTTCACCCTGTGTTATTGACTGTATCTCTTACTGATGTTAATCCAGCTTCCTCACTCTGTCACTCAGTAACCCCTCTCCCCCAGCGCCCTGTGTTACTGACTGTATCTCTACTGATGTTAATCCAGCTCCCTCACACTGTCACATAGTAACCCCTCTCCCCCCAGCACCCTGTGTTACTGACTGTATCTCTACTGATGTTAATCCAGCTTCCTCACTCTGTCACTCAGTAAACCCTCTCCCCCAGCGCCCTGTGTTACTGACTGTATCTCTACTGATGTTAATCCAGCTCCCTCACACTGTCACTCAGTAACCCCTCTCCCCCCAGCGTCCTGTGTTACTGACTGTATCTCTACTGATGTTAATCCAGCACCCTCACACTGTCACTCAGTAACCCCTCTCCCCCCAGCGTCCTGTGTTACTGACTGTATCTCTACTGATGTGAATGCAGCTCCCTCACACTGTCACTCAGTAACCCCTCTCCCCCCTTCACCCTGTGTTACTGACTGTATCTCTACTGATGTTAATCCAGCTCCCTCACACTGTCAGTCAGTAACCCCTCTCCCCCAGTGCCCTGTGTTACTGACTGTAACTCTACTGATGTTAATCCAGCTCCCTCACACTGTCACTCAGTAACCCCTCTCTCCCCAGCGCCCTGTGTTACTGACTGTATCTCTACTGATGTTAATCCAGCTCCCTCACACTGTCACTCAGTAACCCCTCTCCCCTCAGTGCCCTGTCTTACTGACTGTATCTCTACTGATGTTAATTGAGCTCCCTCACACTGTCACTCAGTAACCCCTCTCCCCCCAGCGCCCTGTGTTACTCACTGTATCTCTACTGATGTTAATCCAGCTCCCTCACACTGTCACTCAGTAACCCCTCTCCCCCAGCGCCCTGTCTTACTGACTGTATCTCTACTGATGTTAATCCTGCTCCCTCACACTGTCACTCAGTAACCCCTCTCTCCCCAGCTCCCTGTGTTACTGACTGTATCTCTACTGATGTTAATCCAGCTCCCTCACTCTGTCACTCAGTAACCCCTCTCCCCCAGCGCCCTGTGTTACTGGCTGTATCTCTACTGATGTTAATCCAGCTCCCCCACACTCTCACTCAGTAACCCCTCTCCCCCCCAGTGCCCTGTCTTACTGACTGTACCTCCTGAAATGTCAATCCCGTTAAACTATACCTTGTATCTCTGTGATGTTTCGCTGTACTTGTTGAGAATGGGTCGGAGCCCCTTGCTCCCAGGAATGACCTCACCAGCCAGAGTGAAGTTGAGTGAGAACTCAATTGGATCAAAGTAATCCTTGACACAATTCTGTGAGAGGGAGAAACAATAAGCCATTGAGAAAGACAGAAAACCTGACCTTAACTACAGCCACAAAAAATTCAGGAGCATTTGTGACATTGTTAAGTGTTCTGAGCAATGTCTCACGAATTGAAAGGCTGGGAACTGAAACAGAGTCAGTTTATTCATACTTGTTAAACGTTAAAAACCCATGACAGAATTATATTTTTGATGAATAGTTTGTTATGATCTGATAATTGCTGCATGTTATTATACTATTGTTTGAGATTTTACGATGTATAATTTGACATACATAACAAGAAAGAAAACACTTCAAAAAGCCAACATTTGATTGGCTGTGGCTACGTTCGAGATATTCTGTGGGGTTTATAGTGAGACAGGATATGGTAGAAGGCGGCTGCTCAGACAATTACCATCGAGCTGAGAAAGCAGCTCGAGCCCTTCATTTACAGAATAAGAATATGGCAGAGCAGTTAAACAACTAATTCAGTTCTGTCTTCATGGAGGAAGACACACAGAACTTCCCAGAAACACTAGGGAACCAAAAGTCTAGTGAGAAGGAGGAATTGCAGGAAATTAGTATTACAAAAACAATAGTGCTGGAGAAATTAATAGGACTGAAAGCCGATAAATCCCCAGGGCTGATAATCTACATCCCAGGGTACTGAAGGAGGTGGCTATGGAAATAGTGGATGCTTTGGTTACCATCTTCCAAACTTCTGTCGATTCTGGAACAGTCCCAACAGATTGGAGGGTGGGAAATGCAACTCCATGATTTAAAAAAGGGAGGAGGGAGAAAACAGGGAATTACAGACCGGTTAGACTAAGGTCAGTGGGAGGGAAAATACTAGAGTCTGTTATAAAGGATGTGATAACAGGACACTTAGAAAATATCAACGGGATTAGGCAAAGTCAACATGGATTTATGAAAGGGAAATAGTGTTTGACAAACATACTGGAGTTTTTTTGAGGACATAACTAGGAGAATAGATAAGGGAGAAGCAGTGTGTGTGGTGTATTTGGATTTTCAGAAAGCTTTTGATAAAGTTCCAGATAAAAGGTTAGTGTGTAAAATTAAAGCACATGAGATTGAGGGTGATATATTGGCACGGATTGAGAATCGGTTAGCAGACAGCAAACAGAGTAGGGATAAATGGGCCTTTTTTGGAGGGGGAAGCGGTGACTATTGGGGGATCAGTTCTTGGGCCCCAGCTGTTCATAATATATATCAATTATGTGGATGAGGGAACCAAATATAATATTGCCAAGTTTGTTGATGACAGAAAACTAGGTGGGAACGTGAGTGGTGAGGAGTGTATATAGAGGCATCTAGGCGATTTCGACAGGTTGAGTGAGTGGGCAGATGCAGTATAATGTGGATAAGTGTGAAGTTATCCACTTTGGAAGGAAAAAGAGACTGGCAGAGTATTATTTAAATATGAGAGACTGGGAAATGTTGATGTACAAATGGACCCGGGTGTCCTTGTACACCAATCACTGAAAGCAAGCATGCAGGTGCAGCAGCAGTTAAGAAGGCAAATGGTATGTTGGCGTTCATTGTGAGAGGACTTGAGTACAGGAGCAGGATGTCTTACTGCAGCTGTAAAGGGCCTTGGTGAGACCACACCTGGAGTATTGTGTGCAGTTTTGGTCTCCTTATCTAAGAAAGGATATGCTTACCATAGAGGGAGTGCAGCGAAGGTTCACCAGACTGATTCCTGGGATGGCAGGATTGTTGTATGAGGACAGATTATGCCAACTAGGCCGGTATTCACTGGAGTTTAGAAGAATGAGAGGGGATCTGATTGAAACATATACAATTCTGACAGGGATGGACAGACTGGATGCAGGAATGAGGTTTCCTCTGGCTGGGAGGGGGTCTAGAACAAGGGGTCACAATCTCCGGATACGGGGGAGGCTATTTAGGGCTGAGGTGAGGAGAAACTACTTCACTCAGGGGGTGGTAAAGCTGTGGAATTCTCTAGCGCAGAGGCCAAGTCACTGAATATATTTCAGAAAGAAATAGAGAGATTTCTAAACTCAAAAGGCATAAGGGGCATGGGGATAGAGCGAGAGTAAGGCGTTGAGATACAGGAACAACCATGGTCATTTAGAATGGCGGAGCAGGTTTGAAGGGCCAAATGGTCTTCGCCTGCTTCTATTTTTCTATGTTTCTATCTTTCCATATGGTCTCATTCGAAAGACAGCATCTGCAACAGTGCAGCACTCACTCAGTACTGACCCTCTGACAGTGCAGCACTCCCTCAGTACTGACCCTCTGACAGTGCAGCACTCCCTCAGTACTGACCCTCTGACAGTGCAGCACTCCCTCAGTACTGACCCTCTGACAGTGCAGCACTCCCTCAGTACTGACCCTCTGACAGTGCAGCACTCCCTCAGTACTGACCCTCCGACAGTGCGGCACTCCCTCAGTACTGACCCTCCGACAGTGCGGCACTCCCTCAGTACTGACCCTCTGACAGTGCAGCACTCCCTCAGTACTGACCCTCCGATAGTGCAGCACTCCCTCAGTACTGACCCTCCGACAGTGCGGCACTCCCTCAGTACTGACCCTTCGACAGTGCAGCACTCCCTCAGTACTGACCCTCCGACAGTGCGGCGCTCCCTCAGTACTGACCCTCCGACAGTGCAGCACTCCCTCAGTACTGACCCTCCGACAGTGCAGCACTCCCTCAGTACTGACCCTCTGACACTGCAGCACTCCCTCAGTAATGACCCTCTGACAGTGCAGCACTCCCTCAGTACTGACCCTCCGACAGTGCAGCACTCCCTCAGTACTGACCCTCCGACAGTGCAGCTCTCCCTCAGTACAGTGCCCAGAATTAAACTGAGCACTTCGGCTGATGTCTAACCCGTGCTGTCTAAATTAACTACACTGTGATATAGTGCAGGGTGAAATGATTGAATGTTCTCACCTGTAAGAGAATGGTGTATTCCCGACATTTCTGCTTCACAGTGGACAGCTGCAGGCTCTTGGTCAGACTCCTGGACAAGCTCTGGAAGATAGCCCTCCCCTTCTGGTGTCCCACATCCAGGAGCAAACTGTATGTGATGTTGGCTTTGAGTTCACCTGCCAAGACAGGGTGTGAAGATGGAGGAAATGTCATCAGTTTTAGATCTTACTGAACCATCGAACCCGCTCCAGTAACGGCACACTGTGGCTGCAGTACCCACCGTCTCCAGGATGCATTGCTTACCCTTTGCAAAGACTAGCTCACCTCCAACCCTAACATTAAAGCAAAATATGGTGGATGCTGGGAATCTGAACCCAAAACAGAAAACACTGGAAAGACTCAGCAGGTTTGGCAGCATCTGTGGAGAGAGAAAGAGAGTGAACATTTCGAGTCCGCGTGGCTCCTCAGAGCTCCGGTGTGTGGTACAGATAAGGAGCATTATCTCTGTTTCTCTCTCCGCACATGCTGCCAGACCAGCTGAGCTTTTCCAGCATCTTCTGTTTCTATTTCACCTCCAACCTTGTCGAATTCTGGGCTCAACACTTCAAAAAGAACATCAAGACCTTGTAGTGCTGCAGCAGAGATTTACCCGAATGGTTGCAGGGATGAGGGGGTTTCGTTCATGTGGAGAGACTGGAGAAGCTGGGATGGTTCTCCTGAGAGCAGAGAAGGTGAAGGGGAGATTGAATCGAAGTGTTCAGAGTTGAGAAGGATCTGAATAGAGTCAGTAAGGAGGAACGGTTTCTGCTGGCAGGAGGAACAGGAACCAGACAGGCACAGATCAAAGTTGTCACAAAATCAAAATATGGCAGAGGCTGGAAATCTGAATTAAAATCAAGAAAAAAAACAAGTGCTGGAAACACTCAGCAGGTCAGGCAGCTTCTGTACAGAGAAACAGAACTTATGTTCATGTTGATGATCTTTCCTCAGAACAGATTTAAGGTGGGCGGCAAATGAACTAGTGGGGCGGAGATGAGGGACCATGGGGCAGGATTTCCTGCCTGTTGGGTGGGTGGGCCCGCTCCAATCTCCGGTGGGCAGGGAGCTGATCCCCGCCGGAGAAGTGGGGCCCGCTGCCATTTTACGTGGGTGGGCCAATTAAAGCCCCCCCAGCGTGACGCCCGGCAGGAAGCGCTATGCACTCCCTGTGCGGGCAGCGGGGGATTCCCCAAAAGCGAGAGTGCGCTCTTTCCCACATGCACACGAAGGAGCGCACATCACCCTGAGGCTAAGTGCAGCTTCAGGGAGATCGCTTTTACGTTGAAAAATATTAAAAATAGACAAAACAAAATTCCCTAAGATGCCCCCCTCGTGTGACAATGTCACATGAGACGGGACATGTTCATAATTTACACTATAACTTTATTAAACTGTTTAAAACTCTTCATGAAGCCCCATCCCGCCGCTGGATGAGGTTTCATGTTTTTTCTATTCCCGCCGGGGCTCCTGGCCGACCCACCAGCCTTAAGGTTGGACGGGCAGGTCCTTTAACTGTTTCAATGATCCTGTCAATGGTCTCAATTGGCCATTGACAGGTCGG
Source organism: Cetorhinus maximus (assembly GCF_964194155.1). Classification (NCBI taxonomy): domain Eukaryota; kingdom Metazoa; phylum Chordata; class Chondrichthyes; order Lamniformes; family Cetorhinidae; genus Cetorhinus; species Cetorhinus maximus. The sequence continues at coordinate 96,348 of NW_027597004.1, read as the reverse complement.
TGGGCCCACAGCTGATTTTGCTGTGCTCTCGCCTTCCTGAAAATTTAAATGGGGCAGGATGACATCAGGGGCTCCGCCCGACATCACCGCGTCATTTCACACATCGGCGAGCGGGCCCCACCCCCTGCTCACCCACGGCAACATTCTGCCCAATGTTTTTTACACAGCGAGTTGTTGTGATCTGAAAGGCACTGCCTGAAAGGGCATTGGAAGCAGATTCACCAGGAACTTGCAAAAGGGGAAATACTTGAAGGGGAAACATTGTGGGGGAAGAGCAGCAGGGAATGAGATTCATTCGATCGCTCATCAATAGAGGCAAAGCAGACTCAATGGGCCAAATGGGATATATCTTGAACAGAACTAATAACCCATGACTGGGAATCCAGGAGGTGCTGTGGGCCATCAGCAGCAGCAGAATTGTACTCTACACAATCTGTAACCTCATGGCCCGGCATATCCCCCACTCTACCATTACCATCAAGCCAGGGGATCAACCCTGGTTCAATGAAGAGTGCAGGAGGGCATGCCAGGAGCAGCACCAGGCATACCTAAAAATGAGGTGTCAACCTGGTGAAGCCACAACACAGGACTACTTGTGTGCCAAACAGCGGAAGCAGCAAGTGATAGACAGAGCTAAGCGATCTCGCAACAGATCAGATCTAAGCTCTGTGGTCCTGCCACATCCAGTCGTGAATGGTAGTGGACAATTAAATAACTCACTGGAGGAGGAAGCTCCACAAATAACCCCATCCTCAATGATGGGGGAGCCCAGTACATCAGTGCAAAAGATAAGGCTGAAGCATTTGCTACAATATTCAGCCAGAAATGCCGAGTGGGTGCTCCATCTCAGCCTCCTCCGGAGGTCCACACATCACAGAGGCCAGTCTTCAGCCAATTCGATTCATTCCACTTGATATCAAGAAACAGCTGTAGGCACCGGATACTGCAAAGACTATGGGCCCTGACAATATTCCGGTAATAGTACTGAAGGTTTGTGCTCCAGAACTTGCCGCGCTCCTAGCCAAGCTGTTCCAGTACAGCTACAATATCGGCATCTACCTGGCTACATGGAAAATTGCCCAGGCATGTGCTGTACACAAAAAGCAGGACAAATCCAACTCAACCAATTACCGCCCCATCAGTCTATTCTCCATCATCAGTAAAGTGATGGAAGGGGTCATCAACTGTGCGATCAAGTGGTCGTGGGCTTGGAAGGTGCTGCCTAAGGAGCCTTGATTCCTGCAGTGCATCTTGTAGATGGTACACAGTACTGCTACTGTGCATTGGTAGCCAAAAGTGGGGATGTTCACTAATAGTTGCACCATGTTCAGCACCATTCGTCATTCTTCAGATACAGAAGCAGCCCATGTCCAAATGCAGCAAAACCTAGACAATATCCAGGCTTTGGCTGACAAGTGGCAAGTAACATTCGTGCCACACAAGTGCCAGGCAATGACCATCTCCAACAAGAGAGAAGCTAACAATCGCCCCTTGACGTGCCATGGCATCACCATCACTGAATCCCCCACTATCAACATCCTGGGGTTACCAGAAACTGAACTGGACCAGCCATATAAATACTGTGGCTACAAGAGCAGGTCAGAGGCTAGGGATCCTGTGACCAGTAACTCATCTCCTGACTCCCCAAAGCCTGTCCACCACCTACAAGGCACAAGACAGGAGTGTGATGGAATAATCCCCACTTGTCTGAAAGAGTGTAGCTCCCACAACACTCAAGAGGCTTGACCACGCCCAGAAAATATAGCCCGCTTCATTGGCACCTACAAACATTCACTCTCTCCACCACCTCCTTTGTTAGCACCTTCCAAACCCATGGCCACTATGATCTAGAAGGAGATGAATAGATGGGAACACCACCACCTGGAAGATCCCCTCCAAGTCACTCACCATCCTGACTTGGAAATATATCGCCGTTCCTTCACTGTTGCTGGGTGAAAATCCTGGAACTCCCTCCCTAAGAGCACTGTGGGTGTACCTACACCACAGGGACTGCAGAGGTTGAGAGGGGTACTCACCACCACATCCAATCCAGTTGATTGGCTTGAGTAAGAGGTTTGTTGGTTCAAACCCATTCAAGAATCTGAAGCACAAAATCTCAGCTGAGGGAGCGCTGCACTGCCCTAAGGTTAATACTGAGGGAGTGCTGCACTGTCCGAAAGGTTAATACTGAGGAAGCGCTGCATTTTCAGAAGGTCAGTACTGAGGGAGTGCCACAGTGTCGGAGGGTCAATACTGAGGGGGTGCTGCACTGTCAGAGGGTCAGTACTGAATGAGCGCCACACTGTCAGAAGGTCAGCACTGTGGGGGTGCCGCTCTGTCTGATGGACAGTATTGAGGGATTGTGCCATTGTCAGCGGGTTACTGCTGTGGGAGTGCCACGTTGTCAAAGGGTATGTACTGCGGGAGCACTGCACTGTTGGAGGGTCAGTACTGAGGGAGTGCTGCACTGTCTGAGGGTCAGTACTGAGGGAGTGCAGCACTGTCAGAGGGTCAGTACTGAGGGAGTGCTGCACTGTCTGAGGGTCAGTACTGAGGGAGTGCAGCACTGTCGGAGGGTCAGTACTGAGGGAGTGCAGCACTGTCGGAAGGTCAGTACTGAGGGAGTGCCGCACTGTCGGAGGGTCAGTACTGAGGGAGTGCAGCACTGTTGGAGGGTCAGTACTGAGGGAGTGCAGCACTGTCGGAGGGTCAGTACTGAGGGAGTGCCGCACTGTCGGAGGGTCAGTACTGAGGGAGCGCTGCACTGCGAGAAATTCCACCTTTTGAGTGAGGCTGTTAACTGAATCTGCTCTCTCAGATTCCAAAATAGATCTCACAGCTGCTCTTGGAAGAGGAGGGGGGTAGATTTTGCCCCATGTGTGTGAGGGCCAACACTTCTCACTCAATCAAAGTGCGTGAGATAAAGCTTCTGGGAGCTTACTTTGTGCATATTGGCTGCCATGTTTCTCACAGTGCAACACTGATGTCACTTCGAAAAGTATTGCAAAGCACTTCTGACTATTGTGAGATGGTGTTTGGACCTGGCAGTGCCACCTACAGTTTCTTTAGGGACATCTAGGGATGGCAATAAATACTACCACTTCCAGAAAAGCCCACACCACGGAGGCTGCATAATAACAATACACGACAGCACTCTCGATGAGCAGGCCAGGAGAGACACTCGGAGCGAGGTTCAGCTACAATCATGCTCACGGTGGACCTTATCCCATCACCTGAGCACTCCCAGGCTGGGAGGGGGAACAGGCAGCTAACCTGGCACAGCAAGACTCCACAATGCCCATGTCAGCGCCCTGTTCATTCATTGGGGTTTATTTGTGATCGAGGGAGGTCCATTGGGTCCAGGACTCTGGCTGTGGATGGGAGGCTGCTCAGATTACACCAGTTGTTCTTCCTATCGTGGCTGGGCGGGATCTTTAATATTCGCCCACACAAAGCAGGCGTTCTGTCCCTTTCCCCCTTCAACCCATTCTCCACTCGACCCTTTCCCTGAAAGATTTTCCCTCAGTTTCTGACATTGAATCACAGAATATGACAGCAGATCCGAAGGCCATTCGGTCCGTCAAGTCTATGTTTTGGCTCTTTTCCTGAACGTTCCAGTTAGTCCCATCCACCCCGCACTACCAGCACCTCCTGCTCTTCCCCCATCTCCATGGGAATTTTTCCCCTTCAGGTATTTCTCCAGTTCCCCGATTGAGTGATCCTATTGAATCTGACTCCACCACCATTTCAGATCAGAAAAATTCACTGTGTAAAAAACCCATTCTCCTCATCTCCCCCTCTAGTTCTTGTCCTGATCGTTTTAAATCCTTGTCCCTCTGGTTCCAACTGTCCTGCCGCTGGAAATAGTTTCTCCTTATTTACCCAGTCACAACTCCTTCAGGATTTTAAACACCTCGATTAACCCCCACCCCCCCTTCACCTCTCTGTTCGGAGGGGAACAATCTCAGCTTCTCCAGTCTGTCCTCACTAACTCAACTCCCTCATCCCTGGTCCCAACCTGGTAAATCTCCTCCACACCCACTCCAAACCTTGACATCCTTCCCAAAGTGTGGAGACAGAATTGGATACAATCCTCCAGCTGAGGCTGAATTGGGGTTTGAGAATGGGTTTTGAAGAATTTCCTGGCGTGTGTATTCTCTGTATCTCTGTAACCTCCTCCAGCCCCTACAAACTCCCTATCTCTGTAACCTCCTCCAGCCCCTACAACCTCCCTATCTCTGTAACCTCCTCCAGATCCTACAACCCTCCCTATCTCTGTAACCTCCTCCAGCCCCTACAACCTCCCTATCTCTGTAACCACCTCCAGCCCCTACAACCTCCCTATCTCTGTAACCTCCTCCAGATCCTACAACCCTCCCTATCTTTGTAACCTCCTCCAGCCCCTACAAGCCTCCCTATCTCTGTAAACTCCTCCAGCCCCTACAACCCTCCCTTTCTCTGTAACCTCCTCCAGCCCCTACAACACTCCCTATCTCTGTAACCTCCTCCAACCCCTACTGCCCTCCCTATCTTTGTAACCTCCTCCAGCCGCTACAACCCTCCCTATCTCTGTAACCTCCTTTGCCCCTACAACGCTCCCTATCTCTGTAACCTCCTCCAACCCCTACAACCCTCCCTATCTTGGTAACCTCCTCTAGCCACTACAACCCTCCCTATCCCAGTAACCTCCTCCAGCCCCTACAACTCTATCTCTGTAATCTCCTCCAGACCCTACACCCCTCCCTATCTCTGTAACCTCCTCCAGCACCCACAACTCTCCCTATCTCTGTAACCACTTACAGCCCCTACAACCCTCCTTATCTCTGTAACCTCCTCCAGCCCCTACAACCCTCCCTATCTCTGTAACCTCCTCCAGCCCCTACAACCTCCCTATCTCTGTAACCTCCTCCAGCCACTATAAACCTCCCTATCTCTGTGACCTCCTTCAACCCCTACAACCCTCCCTATCTTGGTAACCTCCTCCAGCCCCTACAACCCTCCCTATCTCTGTAACCTCCTCCAGCCCCTACAACCTCCCTATCTCTGTAACCTCCTCCAGCTCCTACAATCCTCCCTATCCCTGTGACCTCCTCCAAACCCTACAACCCTCCCTATCTTGGTAACCTCCTCCAGCCCCTGCAACCCTCCCTATCTCTGTAACCTCCTCCAGCCCCTACAGCCCTATCTCTGTAACCTCCTCCATCCCCTACACCCCTCCCTATCTCTGTAACCTCCTCCAGCACCTACAACTCTTCCTATCTCTGTAACCACTTCCAGCCCCTACAACCCTCCCTATCTCTGTAAAATCCTCCAGCCCCTACAACCCTCCCTATCTCTGTAACCTCCTCCAGCCCCTACAACCCTATCTCTGTAACCTCCTCCAGCCCCTACAACCCTCCCTTTCTCTGTAACCTCCTCCAGCCCCTACAACACTCCCTATCTCTGTAACCTCCTCCAACCCCTACAGCCCTCCCTATCTTTGTAACCTCCTCCAGCCGCTACAATCCTCCCTATCTCTGTAACCTCCTTGGCCCCTACAACGCTCCCTATCTCTGTAACCTCCTCCAACCCCTACAACCCTCCCTATCTTGGTAACCTCCTCTAGCCCCTACAACCCTCCCTATCTCTGTAACCTCCTCCAGCCCCTACAACCCTATCTCTGTAACCTCCTCCAGCCCCTACAACCCTATCTCTGTAACCTCCTCCAGCCCCTACACCCCTCCCTATCTCTGTAACCTCCTCCAGCACCTACAACTCTCCCTATCTCTGTAACCTCCTCCAGTCCCTACAACCCTCCCTATCTCTGTAACCTCCTCCAGCCCCTACAACCCTCCCTATCTCTGTAACCTCCTCCAACCCCTACAACCCTCCCTATCTCTGTAACTTCCTCCAGCCCCCTCAGATCTCTGCGTTCCTCCAATTCCGGCCTCTTGAGCATCCCCGGGTTCCCATCGCTCCCCCATTGGCGGCCGTGCCTTCAGCTGTCTGGGCTCTAAGCACTGGAATTCCCTCCTTGAACCTCTCCCTCTCCCTCTCTCCTCCTTTGGCTGTCTGGGCCCCTAGCTCTGGATTTCCCTCCCAAAACCTCTCTGCCTCTTTCTTTGCTCCTTGAAGAGGAGAGTTTTTGCTCAGCTCTCCCAATACCTCGTCGTGTGGCTCAGGCCCCTTTGCCGTCTGACAGATGCTCCTGGAATGTTTATGTTAAAGGCACAAAATCGTTCCGAGTCATTTGGTCATTGATGCTGGCGCTCACTGGCCACAACTCACCCCAGTTATCGGCCACAAGTCTTGCCATGGTGAAGCACACGGTGACGTTACCGAGTGGTCTGTTTGGCAGGATGTGTCGGTGACATTCGTAAGCCTCGAAGAGGATTTGCTGTGGGTTGACTGCAATCGTGATGGAGACATTCAGGACAGGTCGGGAGCTGCCGTGAACGAGACAGAGGGAGATGTTAGACACAGGATCAGCAATAGCGTCACAGCGTGAATGAACGTGAATTGGGGAGTGCAGTACATGAGGGAGCACTGAGATCTCACTGAAGTGTCACTCAGAGCCTTGTGTTCTCTTGTTTGAATGTATAGCTTGCATATTCTCAAAGGCTGTGGGTACGAGTGGACCTGAGAGATCCCATGGCCACTATTTCAAAGGAAAACAGGGCACCTGCTCAAGATTTATCACTTAACCAACTTCAAAAAAAAACAACCTGCTCATTGCTGGTGTGTTGTGTGCTAATTGGCTGCTGTGTTTCCTACATTACTGCAAAAAGTCACTCGCTGACTGCAAATCACTTTGGGACAGCGAAAGGCACGATCTAAATGCAGACGGTTATTGTTGTATCTATGCTTGGATGTGCTGGGTTTGGTCAAGTTTACAGAGTTGACGTTTGGGTGCAAGTTGAATTCTGTCGTGGCTGAGGAACATCAAACAGAAACATGCTTTCATTTCTGAATTTAACTTGGAACTTTGAAAAAAGCTGTTGTAAAAGAAACTGTATGTCAGTCAGCACTTCAGCAACATCTCCTGCCTGTAACTCCCATTCACCTGTAAGTGACTGCCTGAATCACCGTCACTGGTGAACAGGAAGCAAAGTGAGCACTGCTGGCTTGCTGGAGGCTGCAAAAGGGTTATCGAAGGTAACAGTGTGTGTGAAACAGCCAGACCAAGTGAAGGACTAATGGGATCAGACAGGGGGTGAAATGTTGCTTCTATGGCTGATTCGAAGACTTGTTGTGGTTTGCGTTCCAATATTTTCTGTGATCTGGATGTAACTGAAACTAGAGCAAGTCCTGACTTAAAGGACAAAACACAACAAGCTAAATTTGTTCAATACATGGATTAACTAATTAAATTCAAAAGAAACCATGTTCCATCTGATGACAGACCAGGTGATGTGCTGCGTGTGAATAGCAGTGTGTGCATTTTTAATATATATACATATAATGTACGTATCGGCACTGAGTTACATGAAGCCGAGGTCGGAGACACCAGCCCACCAGAGAGAATGCAGATCAATACCGAAAAACGGTCACTGTCCCGAGAGCTCCAACCACCAGGTCAGTCAACAGGTCCCCACTCACATCCATCACACCGCTGAGTGACTGCCCAAAGTACTTCAGGGCTGGGGAACGCTTCATACCCACAATGCGCTGTAAAAAACAAGAGTTGGCAGTCAGAGAGGACACCGACAGACAGGTAGGAGGAGTTGGCCCACAACCCTCCCTATCTCTGTAACCTCCTCCAGCCCCTACAACCCTCCCTATCTCTATAACCTCCTCCAGCCCCTACACCGCTCCCTATCTCTGTAACCTCCTCAACCCCCTACACCCCTCCCTATCTCTGTAACCTCCTCCAGCCCCTACAACCCTCCCTATCTCTGTAACCTCCTCCACCCCCTACAACCCTCCCTATCTCTGTCACCTCCTCCAGCCCCTACACCCCTCCCTATCTCTGTAACCTCCTCCACCCCCTACACCCCTCCCTATCTCTGTAACCTCCTCCAGCTGCTACACCCCTCCCTATCTCTGTAACCTCCCCCAGCCCCTACACCCCTCCCTATCTCTGTAACCTCCTCCAGCCCCTACACCCCTCCCTATCTCTGTAACCTCCTCCAGCCCCTACAACCCTCCCTATCTCTGTAACATCCTCCAGCCCCTACAACCCTCCCTATCTCTGTAACATCCTCCAGCCCCTACAACCCTACCTATCTCTGTAACCTCCTCCAGCCCCGACACCCCTCCCTATCTCTGTAACCTCCTCCAGCCCCGACACCCCTCCCTATCTCTGTAACCTCCTCCACCCCCTACAACCCTCCCTATCTCTGTAACCTCCTCCAGCCCCTACACCCCTCCCTATCTCTGTAACCTCCTCCAGCCCCTACAACCCTCCTTATCTCTGTAACCTCCTCCAGCCCCTACACCCCTTCCTATATCTGTAACCTCCTCCAGCCCCTACAACCCTCCCTATCTCTGTAACCTCCTCCAGCCCCTACACCCCTCCCTATCTCTGTAACCTCCTCCAGCCCCTACAACCATCCCTATCTCTGTAACCTCCTCCAGCCCCCTACACCTCTCCCTATCTCTGTAACCTCCTCCAGCCCCTACAACCCTCCCTATCTCTGTAATCTACTCCAGCCCCTACAACCCTCCCTATCCCAGTAACCTTCTCCAGCCCCTACAACACTCCCTTTCTCTGTAACCTCCTCCAGCGGCTACAACCCTCCCTATCTCTGTAACCTCCTCCAGCCCCTACAGCCCTCCCTATCTCTGTAACCTCCTCCAGCCCCTTCAACCCTCCCTATCTCTGTAACCTCCTCCAGCCCCCTACACCCCTCCCTGTCTCTGTAACCTCCTCCAACCTCTACAGCCCTCCCTATCTCTGTAACCTCTTTCAGCCCCTACACACCTCCCTATCTCTGTAACCTCCTCCAGCCCCTACACCCCTCCCTATCTCTGTAACCTCCTCCAGCCGCTACAACCCTCCCTATCTCTGTAACCTCCTCCAGCCCCTACATCCCTCCCTATCTCTGTAAACTCCTCCAGCCGCTACAACCCTCCCTATCTCTGTAACCTCCTCCAGTCCCTACAACCCTCCCTATCTCTGTCACCTCCTCCTGCCCCTATAACCCTCCCTATCTCTGTAACCTCCTCCAACTCCTACAACCCTCCCAATCTCTGTAACCTCCTCCAGCCCCTACAACCCTCCCTATCTCTGTAACCTCCTCCAGCCCCTACAGCCCTCCCTATCTCTGTAACCTCCTCCAGCCCCTATAAAACTCCCTATCTCTGTAACCTCCTCCAGCCCCTACAACCCTCCCTATCTCTGTAACCTCCTCCAGCCCCTATAACCCTCCCTATCTCTGTAACCTCCTCCAGTCCCTACAACCCTCCCTATCTCTGTCACCTCCTCCTGCCCCTATAACCCTCCCTATCTCTGTAACCTCCTCCAACTCCTACAACCCTCCCAATCTCTGTAACCTCCTCCAGCCCCTACAACCCTCCCTATCTCTGTAACCTCCTCCAGCCCCTACAGCCCTCCCTATCTCTGTAACCTCCTCCAGCCCCTATAACCCTCCCTATCTCTGTAACCTCCTCCAGCCCCTACAACCCTCCCTATCTCTGTAACCTCCTCCAGCCCCTACCACCCTCCCTATCTCTGTAACCTCCTCCAGCCCCTATAACCCTCCCTATCTCTGTAACCTCCTCCAGTCCCTACACCTCTCCCTATCTCTGTAACCTCCTCCAGCCCCTACAACCCTCCCTAGCTCTGTAACCTCCTCCAGCCCCTACAACCCTCCCTATCACTGTCACCTCCTCCTGCCCCAATAACCCTCCCTATATCTGTAACCTCCTCCAGCCCCTCCAAACCTCCCTATCACTGTAACCTCCTCCAGACCCTACAACCCTCCCTATCCCTGTAACCTCCTCCAGTCCCTACAACCCTCCCTATCTCTGTAACCTCCTCCAGTCCCTACAACCCTCCCTATCTCTGTAACCTCCTCCAGTCCCTACAACCCTCCCTATCTCTGTAACCTCCTCCAGCCCCTACAACCCTCCCTATCTCTGTAACCTCCTCCAGCCCCTACCACCCTCCCTATCTCTGTAACCTCCTCCAGCCCCTACACCCCTCCCTATCTCTGTAACCTCCTCCAGTCCCTACACCTCTCCCTATCTCTGTAACCTCCTCCAGCCCCTACAACCCTCCCTAGCTCTGTAACCTCCTCCAGCCCCTACAACCCTCCCTATCTCTGTCACCTCCTCCTGCCCCTATAACCCTCCCTATATCTGTAACCTCCTCCAGCCCCTACAACCCTCCCTATCACTGTAACCTCCTCCAGACCCTACAACCCTCCCTATCTCTGTAACCTCCTCCAGTCCCTACAACCCTCCCTATCTCTGTAACCTCCTCCAGTCCCTACAACCCTCCCTATCTCTGTAACCTCCTCCAGTCCCTACAACCCTCCCTATCTCTGTAACCTCCTCCAGCCCCTACTACCCTCCCTATCTCTGTAACCTCCTCCAGCCCCTATAATCCTCCCTATCTCTGTAACCTCCTCCAGCCCCTATAACCCTCCCTATCTCTGTACCCTCCTCCAGCCCCTACAACCCTCCCTATCTCTGTAACCTCCTCCTGCCCCTACACCTCTCCCTATCTCTGTAACCTCCTCCTGCCCCTATAACCCTTCCTATCTCTGTAACTTCCTCCTGCCCCTACACCCCTCCCTATCTCTGTAACCTCCTCCTGTCCCTATAACCCTCCCTATCTCTGTAACCTCCTCCTGTCCCTATAACCCTCCCTATCTCTGTAACCTCCTCCTGTCCCTATAACCCTCTCTATCACATCGAGTCAGCCCTGGCTCTTTGGAAGCACATTCCACCTAGTCCCAATCCCCTGGCCTATCCCTGTAACTTTGCACATTCTCTTTCTTCAGAGAACTATCCAATTTTGTTCTGAATGCTTCGGTCAATCCTGCCTTCGGGGCTGCCTCAATAGGTCTGGTCCAGACTCCAACCACAGTCTGGATGAAAATAGCTTTCCTCACATCACATTTACTCCTTTTGCTCATTATTTTGAATCTGTGCCCTCTAGTTCTTGATGTTCCATAGAGCGGGGACTGTTTCTCACTGTTTACCCTGTCCATACCCCTCAGGATCTTAAATACCTCTATCAAGTCTCCTCTCAGCCTTCTTTTCTCCAAGGAAAACAGTCCCAACCTCTCCAATCTATCCTCATACCTACAGTTCTTCATCCCGGGAATCACTCTTGTGAATCTCCTCTGTACCCTCTCCAATGCCTTCAAATCCTTCCTCAACTATGACACCCAGAACTGGACCCAGTACTCCAGATGAAGCCTAACAAGTATCTTATACAAATTCAACATGACTGCTTACTATTGTACTTAATGCCCCTATTAATGAAGTCTAAGATACTATATGCCTTAATAACTGCTCTCTCAACGTGCCCTGCCATGTTCAATAACCTGTGTACGTATACACCGGGGTTCCTCTGTTCCTGCACCTCCTTTAGAGCCTCTCCCTTTATTTTATGCTGTCTCTCCACATTCTTCCTGTCAAAATGAATCACCTCACACTTCTCTGCACTGAACTTCATCTGCCACTTGCCTGCCCAATCCACCTAATGTTCATGCCCTTTTGAAGCTCAAGACTATCCTCATCACAGTTGGCAACGCTTCCAATATTCATCTCACCTGCAAATGTTGAAATCATGCCATGCACACCAGTCTAGATTATTAATATACATTTGACCCACTGGGGTCAAACTGACTGGTCTGTAGTTGCCAGCTTTATCCTTGTGCCCCTTTTTGAACAAGGGTGTAACATTCACAATTCTCCAGTCCTCTGGCACCTCCCCTGTGTCTAAGGTAGACTGGAAGATTATCACTAGTGCCTCTGGAATTTCCACTCTCGCTTCCCTCAGTGCCCTTGGATGCATCGCATCCGCTCCTGGTACCTTATCTATTTTAAGTAAAGATAGCCTTTCCAACACCTCCTTCCTCTCGATTGTAAGTTATTCTAGTGCACCAGTTACCTCCCCTCTCACCTCAGCCTGGGTAGCATCATCTTCCTTTGTAAAGACAGATGCAAAGTACTCGCTCAACACTCCAGCTATTTCTCCATCCTCCACATGCAAGTCCTCTTTGTTTATCCCTAATCGGCCCTACTCTTTCTTTCTTTTATTATTTACATACCTATAGAAGACCTTGGGACTCCCTTTTATGTTCGCTGCCAGCCTCTTTTCATGCTCTCTCTTTGCTTTTCTTATTAGTTTCTTTACTTCCCCTCTGGTCCTTCTATATTCAGCCTGATTCTCCATTATATTTTCTACCTTTCACCTGTCATACACGCACTTCTTCCTTTTCATCTTTACCTCTACCTCTCTCGTCACCCAGGGCTCTCTGGATTTATTTGTCCTCCCTTTCCCCTTCAGGGGAATACACCTTGACATTTCCTGTAATACTGTTTCTCTGAAGGTGGCCCATTGTTCAGCCACTGTCTTTTCTGACAACATTTGATTCCAACTCACTTGACTCAGATGCATTCTCATCCCATTGAAATTGGCTTTCCCCAATTAATTATCTCTGCTCTGGATTGTTCCCTGTCCTTTTCCATGATTAACCTAAACCTTATGATACAATGGTCACTGTCACCTAGAGACTCTCCCACTGATATGTGATCCACTTGGGCCAACTTATTCCCCAGAACCAGGTCCAAAAGTGCCTGTCCTCTTCTTGAACTGGGAACACACTGCTGTAGAAAATTATCTTAAACACATTGGAGGAAATCTTGCCCCTCTTGTCCCTTTGCACTATTCCTAGCCCAGTCTATATTTGGAAAATTGAAGTCACCTATTATAACATGTCTATAATTCTCACACCTCCCTGTAATTTCGTTGCAAATGTGTTTCTCCACATCCCTTCCACTAGTTGGTGGTCTGTATACTGCAGCAATCAACGTTAGTGCACCTTTTTCATTCCTTACCTAGAGCCAGAGAGATTCTGTCCTTGACCCCTCGAGAACTTCCTCTCAATCCAGAACTGTAATACCATCCTTAATCAATATTGCCACTCCCCCAGCACCCCCTTTTCTTCCTTTCCTGTCTCTCCTAAAACACCTTGTACACAGGAATGTTTAACGCCCAATCCTTCCCTTCTTTGAGCCAGGTCTCTGTTATAGCGATAATTGTCAACCTGTGCCTGCAGTACACCAAAATATTAACCACACTCAGTGCATTCACATACATGCACATTAACCCTGATTTAGGCTTGTTTACTTGCCCCCTTGTCTGCCCCCATTTAAATGCCTACTCTAATTCTGTCAAAATATGCAAGTATTCCATTGACCATGATATTACTCTCTAATATAATCTCCTTCTCAGATAAGATGTTACTTAAAACTGCTAGTTTTTATCCTCTCCACTCTAAATTTCCCATCAGGTTCCCATCTCGCTGACAGTTCAGGACTTGTGTAGATACAACTTCCAACGCTCCAGCTTTGGTAGCTGTGTCTTTGGCTGCCTGGGCCCCGAGCTCTGGAATTCCTTTCCTAAAGCTCTCCAACTCTCACACTCTCGCTTACTAGAATGAGTTTGTGCGAAGGGTGCTGTTGCTACAGGAGAATGAGTTTGTGTGAAGGGTGCTGTTGCTACAGGAGAATGAGTTTGTGTGAAGTGTGCTGTTGCTACAGGAGAATGAGTTTGTGTGAAGGGTGCAGTTGCTACAGGAGAATGAGTTTGTGTGAAGGGTGCTGTTGCTACAGGAGAATGAGTTTGTGTGAAGGGTGCTGTTGCTACAGGAGAATGAGTTTGTGCGAAGGGTGCTGTTGCTACAGGAGAATGAGTTTGTGTGAAGGGTGCTGTTGCTACAGGAGAATGAGTTTGTGTGAAGGGTGCTGTTGCTACAGGAGAATGAGTTTGTGTGAAGGGTGCTGTTGCTACAGGAGAATGAGTTTGTGTGAAGGGTGCTGTTGCTACAGGAGAATGAGTTTGTGTGAAGGGTGCTGTTGCTACAGGAGAATGATTTTGTGTGAAGGGTGCAGTTGCTACAGGAGAATGAGTTTGTGTGAAGGCTGCTGTTGCTACAGGGAAAAGAGTTTGTGTGAATACAGCTGTTGCTACAGGAGACTGAGTTTGTGTGAAGGGTGCTGTTGCTACAGGAGAATGAGTTTATGTGAAGGGTGCTGTTGCTACAGGAGAATGAGTTTGTGTGAAGGCTGCTGTTGCTACAGGGAAATGAGTTTGTGTGAATACAGCTGTTGCTACAGGAGACTGAGTTTGTGTGAAGGGTGCTGTTTCTACAGGAGAATGAGTTTGTGTGAAGGGTGCTGTTGCTACAGGAGAATGAGTTTGTGTGAAGGGTGCTGTTGTTATAGGAGAATGAGTTTGTGTGAATGCAGCTGTTGCTACAGGAGAATGAGTTTGTGTGAAGGGTGCTGTTGCTACAGGGAAATGAGTTTGTGTGAATACAGCTGTTGCTACAGGAGACTGAGTTTGTGTGAAGGGTGCTGTTGCTACAGGAGAATGAGTTTATGTGAAGGGTGCTGTTGCTACAGGAGAATGAGTTTGTGTGAAGGCTGCTGTTGCTACAGGGAAATGAGTTTGTGTGAATACAGCTGTTGCTACAGGAGACTGAGTTTGTGTGAAGGGTGCTGTTTCTACAGGAGAATGAGTTTGTGTGAAGGGTGCTGTTGCTACAGGAGAATGAGTTTGTGTGAAGGGTGCTGTTGTTATAGGAGAATGAGTTTGTGTGAATGCAGCTGTTGCTACAGGAGAATGAGTTTGTGTGAAGGGTGCTGTTGCTACAGGAGAATGAGTTTGTGTGGAGGGTGCTGTTGTTATAGGAGAATGAGTTTGTGTGAAGGGTGCTGTTGCTACAGGAGAATGAGTTTGTGTGAAGGCTGCTGTTGCTACAGGGAAATGAGTTTGTGTGAATACAGCTGTTGCTACAGGAGACTGAGTTTATGTGAAGGGTGCTGTTGCTACAGGAGAATGAGTTTGTGTGAAGGGTGCTGTTGCAACAGGAGAATGAGTTTGTGTGAAGGGTGCTGTTTCTACAGGAGAATGAGTTTGTGTGAAGTTTGCTGTTGCTACAGGAGAATGAGTTTGTGTGAAGTTTGCTGTTGCTACAGGAGAATGAGCTTGTGTGAATGCAGCTGTTGCTACAGGAGAATGAGTTTATGTGAAGGGTGCTGTTGCTACAGGAGAATGAGTTTGTGTCAATGCAGCTGTTTCTACCGGAGAATGAGTTTGTGTGAATGCAGCTGTTGCTACAGGAGAATGAGTTTGTGTGAAGGGTGCTGTTGCTACAGGAGAATGAGTTTGTGTGAAGGGTGCTGTTGCTACAGGAGAATGAGTTTGTGTGAAGGGTGCTGTTGCTACAGGAGAATGAGTTTGTGTGAAGGGTGCTGTTGCTACAGGTGAATGAGTTTGTGTGAAGGGTGCTGTTGCTACAGGAGAATGAGTTTGTGTGATGGATGCTGTTGCTACAGGAGAATGAGTTTGTGTGAAGGGTGCTGTTGCTACAGGAGAATGAGTTTGTGTGAATGCAGCTGTTGCTACAGGAGAATGAGTTTGTGTGAAGGGTGCTGTTGCTACAGGAGAATGAGTTTGTGTGAAGGGTGCAGTTGCTACAGGAGAATGGGTTTGTGTGAAGGGTGCAGTTGCTACAGGAGAATGAGTTTGTGTGAAGGGTGCTGTTGCTACAGGAGAATGAGTTTGTGTGAAGGGTGCTGTTGCTACAGGAGAATGAGTTTGTGCGAAGGGTGCTGTTGCTACAGGAGAATGAGTTTGTGTGAAGGGTGCTGTTGCTACAGGAGAATGAGTTTGTGTGAAGGGTGCTGTTGCTACAGGAGAATGAGTTTGTGTGAAGGGTGCTGTTGCTACAGGAGAATGAGTTTGTGTGAAGGGTGCTGTTGCTACAGGAGAATGAGTTTGTGTGAAGGGTGCTGTTGCTACAGGAGAATGATTTTGTGTGAAGGGTGCAGTTGCTACAGGAGAATGAGTTTGTGTGAAGGCTGCTGTTGCTACAGGGAAAAGAGTTTGTGTGAATACAGCTGTTGCTACAGGAGACTGAGTTTGTGTGAAGGGTGCTGTTGCTACAGGAGAATGAGTTTATGTGAAGGGTGCTGTTGCTACAGGAGAATGAGTTTGTGTGAAGGCTGCTGTTGCTACAGGGAAATGAGTTTGTGTGAATACAGCTGTTGCTACAGGAGACTGAGTTTGTGTGAAGGGTGCTGTTTCTACAGGAGAATGAGTTTGTGTGAAGGGTGCTGTTGCTACAGGAGAATGAGTTTGTGTGAAGGGTGCTGTTGTTATAGGAGAATGAGTTTGTGTGAATGCAGCTGTTGCTACAGGAGAATGAGTTTGTGTGAAGGGTGCTGTTGCTACAGGAGAATGAGTTTGTGTGGAGGGTGCTGTTGTTATAGGAGAATGAGTTTGTGTGAAGGGTGCTGTTGCTACAGGAGAATGATTTTGTGTGAAGGGTGCTGTTGCTACAGGAGAATGATTTTGTGTGAAGGGTGCAGTTGCTACAGGAGAATGAGTTTGTGTGAAGGCTGCTGTTGCTACAGGGAAATGAGTTTGTGTGAATACAGCTGTGGCTACAGGAGACTGAGTTTGTGTGAAGGGTGCTGTTGCTACAGGAGAATGAGTTTATGTGAAGGGTGCTGTTGCTACAGGAGAATGAGTTTGTGTGAAGGGTGCTGTTGTTATAGGAGAATGAGTTTGTGTGAAGGGTGCTGTTGCTACAGGAGAATGATTTTGTGTGAAGGGTGCTGTTGCTACAGGAGAATGATTTTGTGTGAAGGGTGCAGTTGCTACAGGAGAATGAGTTTGTGTGAAGGCTGCTGTTGCTACAGGGAAATGAGATTGTGTGAATACAGCTGTGGCTACAGGAGACTGAGTTTGTGTGAAGGGTGCTGTTGCTACAGGAGAATGAGTTTATGTGAAGGGTGCTGTTGCTACAGGAGAATGAGTTTGTGTGAAGGGTGCTGTTGCTACAGGAGAATGAGTTTGTGTGAAGGGTGCTGTTGTTATAGGAGAATGAGTTTGTGTGAATGCAGCTGTTGCTACAGGAGAATGAGTTTGTGTGAAGGGTGCTGTTGCTACAGGAGAATGAGTTTGTGTGGAGGGTGCTGTTGTTATAGGAGAATGAGTTTGTGTGAAGGGTGCTGTTGCTACAGGAGAATGATTTTGTGTGAAGGGTGCTGTTGCTACAGGAGAATGATTTTGTGTGAAGGGTGCAGTTGCTACAGGAGAATGAGTTTGTGTGAAGGCTGCTGTTGCTACAGGGAAATGAGTTTGTGTGAATACAGCTGTGGCTACAGGAGACTGAGTTTGTGTGAAGGGTGCTGTTGCTACAGGAGAATGAGTTTATGTGAAGGGTGCTGTTGCTACAGGAGAATGAGTTTGTGTGAAGGCTGCTGTTGCTACAGGGAAATGAGTTTGTGTGAATACAGCTGTTGCTACAGGAGACTGAGTTTGTGTGAAGGGTGCTGTTTCTACAGGAGAATGAGTTTGTGTGAAGGGTGCTGTTGCTACAGGAGAATGAGTTTGTGTGAAGGGTGCTGTTGTTATAGGAGAATGAGTTTGTGTGAATGCAGCTGTTGCTACAGGAGAATGAGTTTGTGTGAAGGGTGCTGTTGCTACAGGAGAATGAGTTTGTGTGGAGGGTGCTGTTGTTATAGGAGAATGAGTTTGTGTGAAGGGTGCTGTTGCTACAGGAGAATGAGTTTGTGTGAAGGCTGCTGTTGCTACAGGGAAATGAGTTTGTGTGAATACAGCTGTTGCTACAGGAGACTGAGTTTATGTGAAGGGTGCTGTTGCTACAGGAGAATGAGTTTGTGTGAAGGGTGCTGTTGCAACAGGAGAATGAGTTTGTGTGAAGGGTGCTGTTGCTACAGGAGAATGAGTTTGTGTGAAGTTTGCTGTTGCTACAGGAGAATGAGCTTGTGTGAATGCAGCTGTTGCTACAGGAGAATGAGCTTGTGTGAATGCAGCTGTTGCTACAGGAGAATGAGTTTATGTGAAGGGTGCTGTTGCTACAGGAGAATGAGTTTGTGTCAATGCAGCTGTTTCTACCGGAGAATGAGTTTGTGTGAATGCAGCTGTTGCTACAGGAGAATGAGTTTGTGTGAAGGGTGCTGTTGCTACAGGAGAATGAGTTTGTGTGAAGGGTGCTGTTGCTACAGGAGAATGAGTTTGTGTGAAGGGTGCTGTTGCTACAGGAGAATGAGTTTGTGTGAAGGGTGCTGTTGCTACAGGTGAATGAGTTTGTGTGAAGGGTGCTGTTGCTACAGGAGAATGAGTTTGTGTGATGGATGCTGTTGCTACAGGAGAATGAGTTTGTGTGAAGGGTGCTGTTGCTACAGGAGAATGAGTTTGTGTGAATGCAGCTGTTGCTACAGGAGAATGAGTTTGTGTGAAGGGTGCTGTTGCTACAGGAGAATGAGTTTGTGTGAAGGGTGCAGTTGCTACAGGAGAATGGGTTTGTGTGAAGGGTGCAGTTGCAAAGGAGAATGAGTTTGTGTGAAGGGTGCAGTTGCTACAGAAGAATGAGTTTGTGTGAAGGGTGCTGTTGCTAGAAGAGAATGAGTTTGTGTGAAGGGTGCTGTTGCTACAGGAGAATGAGTTTTTGTGAAGTTTGCTGTTGCTACAGGAGAATGAGTTTGTGTGAAGGGTGCAGTTGCTACAGGAGAATGAGTTTGTGTGAAGGGTGCAGTTGCTACAGGAGAATGAGTTTGTGTGAAGGATGCTGTTGCTACAGGAGAATGAGTTTGTGTGAAGGGTGCTGTTGCTACAGGGAAATGAGTTTGTGTGAAGGGTGCAGTTGCTACAGGAGAATGAGTTTGTGTGAAGGGTGCAGTTGCTACAGGGAAATGAGTTTGTGTGAAGTTTTCTGTTGCTACAGGAGAATGAGTTTGTGTGAAGGGTGCTGTTGCTACAGGAGAATGAGTTTGTGTGAAGGGTGCTGTTGCTACAGGGAAATGAGTTTGTGTGAAGTTTGCTGTTGCTACAGGAGAATGAGTTTGTGTGAAGGGTGCTGTTGCTACAGGGAAATGAGTTTGTGTGAAGGGTGCTGTTGCTACAGGAGAATGAGTTTGTGTGAAGGGTGCTGTTGCTACAGGAGAATGAGTTTGTGTGAAGGGTGCTGTTGCTACAGGAGAATGAGTTTGTGTGAAGGGTGCTGTTGCTACAGGAGAATGAGTTTGTGTGAAGGGTGCTGTTGCTACAGGAGAATGAGTTTGTGTGAAGGGTGCTGTTGCTACAGGGAAATGAGTTTGTGTGAAGTGTGCTGTTGCTACAGGAGAATGAGTTTGTGTGAAGGGTGCTGTTGCTACAGGAGAATGAGTTTGTGTGAAGGGTGCTGTTGCTACAGGAGAATGAGTTTGTGTGAAGTTTGCTGTTGCTACAGGAGAATGAGTTTGTGTGAAGGGTGCTGTTGCTACAGGAGAATGAGTTTGTGTGAAGTTTGCCGTTGCTACAGGAGAATGAGTTTGTGTGAAGTTTGCCGTTGCTACAGGAGAATGAGTTGGTGTGAAGGGTCCTGTTGCTATGGAAGACTGAGTTGGTGTGAAGGGTGCTGTTGATCTTGTTACAGAAGACTGAGTTACTTCTAATTTGGGTAAGGCCTCTGAATTGACCGTTGACGTGCTCTCTCCTGACTGAGCAGGTGACTCTCTGACCTGGCTGTATCTGGGATTGATTCCATCCCTCTGCCCATGGTAGATATAGACGCTCCCGCGATGATCATCCTCCAGGGGTGCTCCGATGGCCACATCGCCCAGGCCATCCCCGTTCAAGTCTCTCAGGCCTGCGATTGCACTGCCGAACCGTCCCAGACCATTCCCTGCATCTCCTCGCAGGGACTCACGGCAGGAGAAATTTCCCTGGAGACGGAGAGGGTGTAGTGTGGGGAGGAAGAGGGATGGAGAGAGTATGAGCAGGAGGGATGAGGAGGGTGAGAGAGCAAGGCAGAAAGGAGGGAGAGAGGGTGAGTGAGGAGGAAACGGAGACGTCAATTAGGAGGGAGAATGGTTGAGGGTGAGAGGGAGCAAGGGAGAGAAGGGGATTGGGTGTAGGGGGAGCAAGGTGGAGATGTAGAGATTGGGGAGGGGTAGAGGGAGAGTGGGGAGCAAAGAAGAGAGTGTGAGCAAGCGGGAGAGGGAGGGACAGTGCAATGGGGAGATGGAGAGTGGGAGAGGGACAGAGTGTGGGAATGTGGAGAAATAAGGGGGAAGAGAGGGGGAAAGACAGGGAGTGTGGGAGAGTAAGAGAAATAAGAGGTGAATTGATGGAAACCTTCCCTCCCTCAATCACAAACACACTGCTCTCATTACCTCACTTGGTCCCTCCGTTGCCTCGCTGTTAGACTCCATTCCTACATCAATATCACCTACCTTCACTCTCCCTTTTCCTCATCTCCCCTATCCTCCCATTCCTCTTCCCTCCTCTCCCCCACTCCACGCTCCTCCCTCTTCACTTTCCCACTTCTCCCCTTCTCTCCCTTTCCCCTTCCTCCACTTCCCTTCCCTCTCCTCCCCCAGCCCCCCTTCATTTTGCCTCTTCGCCCCTTCCTTCCCTTTCCCCTTCCTCTACTTCCCTTCCCTCGTCTCCCATTCCCCTCCATCTCCACTTTCCCGCTTCTCTTCCCTCCCTTTTCTCTTCTGTCCTCTCCCTTTCCTACCCTCTCCCCTTCCCACACTCGCCCCCTTACCATCCTCTCCCCCGCTTCCCTCCCTCTCCTCTCCCCAGACTATTCCCTTTTGTTCCCTTCACCTTCTCTCCCTTCAGTAACGTCTAAGGAGTGAATGGGAAGGGGTTTAGGTAAATTGTGACTGTGGACAGTGGGTGTGAAAAGGAAGGAGTTTGGGTCCATTCGGGTTGTGTACAGTGGGTGTGAATAGGAAGGAGTTTGGGTCCATTCGGGTTGTGTACAGTGGGTGTGAATAGGAAGGAGTTTGGGTCCATTCGGGTTGTGTACAGTGGGTATGAATAGGAAGGAGTTTGGGTCCATTCGGGTTGTGTACAGTGGGTGTGAATGGGAAGGAGTTTTAGTCCATTCGGGTTGTGAACAGTGGGTATGAATAGGAAGGAGTTTGGGTCCATTCGGGTTGTGGACAGTGGGTGTGATTAGGAAGGAGTTTGGGTCCATTCGGGTTGTGTACAGTGGGTGAGAATAGGAAGGAGTTTAAGTCCATTCGGGTTGTGTACAGTGGGTGTGAATGGGAAGGAGTTTGGTTCCATTGGGATTGTGTACAGTGGGTGTGAATAGGAAGAAGTTTGGGTCCATTCGGGTTGTGTACAGTGGGTGTGAATGGGAAGGAGTTTGGGTCCATTGGGATTGTTTACATTGGAAGTGAGTGAGAACGGTTTTGGGTTCAGTGGGATTTTTTGGGAGTGAATGGGAAGAGGTTTAGGTCCACTGGGATTGTGTACAATGGGAGTGAATGGGAAGGGGTTTGGGTCCACTGGGATTGTATACAATGGGAGTGAATGGGAAGGGGTTTGGGTCCACTGGGATTGTGTACAATGGGAGTGAATGGGAAGGGGTTTGGGTCCACTGGGATTGTGTACAATGGGAGTGAATGGGAAGGGGTTTGGGTCCACTGGGATTGTGTACAGTGGGAGTGAATGGGAAGGGGTTTAAGTCCATTAGGATTGTGTATAGTGGGAGTGAATGGGAAGGGGTTTGTGTCCACTGGGATTGTATACAGTGGGAGTGAATGGGAAGGGGTTTAAGTCCATTAGGATTGTGTATAGTGGGAGTGAATGGGAAGGGGTTTGTGTCCACTGGGATTGTATACAGTGGGAGTGAATGGGAAGGGGTTTAAGTTCATTAGGATTGTGTACAATGGGAGCGAATGGGAAGGGGTTTGGGTCAATTGGGATTTTGTGGGACTGAGTGGGAAGGGTAGCCCTGTGATCCTTACCTTGGGACTCATTGTGCAGATGATCACTATCCCCCCGAATCTTTCATCTCGATAGAGAGGAGCTCCAATCAGAAGGAAATCCGTCTGATCATCTCCAGTCACATCGATGGTACAAATTTCAGAACCAAAGTATGAGCCGATCTGGAAAACAGTTCGGGATCAGCATTAAGTATCAGTTAATCACAGACATAGCCAGCTTCATTCCCTCTGTACAAGAGCAGGTCAGAGGCTGGGAATTACATAAATACAAACATACAGGCAACCGAATTAGGAGCAGGAGGAGGCCACTCAGCCTCTCGAGCCTGCTCCGCCATTCAATAAGATCATGGCTGACCTGAATGTAACCTCAACTCCACATTCCCGCCAACCCCCGAATACTTTTGACTCCCTTGTACTCTAGAATCTATTAACCCCTGTCTTAAAAATATTCATTGACCCAGCCTCCACCACTCTCCAGGAAGAGAGTTCCGCAGATTCACCACCCTCAGAGAGAAAAAAATTCTCCCCATCTCCGTGCTAAATGGGATGCCCCTTATTTTTAAACTGTGTCCCCTGGTTCTAGTCTCTCCCACAGGGGAAACATCCTTTCAGTATCTACCCTGTCAATACCCCTCAGGATCTTATATGTTCCAATAAGATCATCTCTCATTCTTCTAAACTCCAATGGACACAGGCCCAGCCTGTCCAACCTTTCCTCACAGGATAATGTCCCATCCCAGGCATCATAATAACACATTTATATCCTTTCTTAAATAAGGAGACCAAAACTGTACACAGTACTCGAGATGCGGTCTCACCAAGTGTAAACATTCCTACTTTTATATTCCATTCCCTTTGCAATAAGTGACAATATTCCATTTGCCTTCCTAATCACTTGCTGTACCTGCATGCTAACTTTCCCCATTCACATACCAGGACACCCAGGTCCCTCTGTACCTCAGAGTTCCAAAATCTCTTTCCATTTAAGTAATTTGCTGCTTCTCTATTCTTCCTACCAAAGTGGACACGTTCACACTTTTCCACATTATACTCCATCTGCCAATTTATTCCCCACTAACTTCAGTAACTCCCACTAACCACCTGTCAATAAGGGGAGCACAGTTAGTAGACTATACCCAAGTGAGATGGAGACCAAGTGAGGAGCGAATTAGGCACACGTGGGAATTCAGTGCACATGCAAACAAAGAGCAGGAGGAGGCCATTCAGCCCCTCGAGCCTGCTCCACCATTTAATAAGATCATGGCTAGCCTGATAGTAACCTGAAATCTGCATCTCAACTACCCTCGATAACCTTTCACCCTCCTTGCTTACCAAGAATCTATCCAAGGGGGCAAGAGTTGCTTTAAGTAAGGTTTATTGCAACCTGTAAAGTGTGTTCAGGATAAGTCAGATTTATCAGTACGAGAATGGCTTATCAATAGTTCTAAGGTTTATTAAGTTAAGGCCAAGTAAAATAAAGTTAATAAAGTAAACCAAGTAAAATAAAGTTAACATAAGTGAAGTAAAGTTAAGACATGGCAGGGCAGCTCAGTTGTGTGGAATGCATGTCCTGTCGTATGTGGGAAGTCCTGGAAGCTGTCAGTGACCTAGGCGGCCTCATGTGTAGGAAGTGTCACCAGCTGCAAAAACCTGAGCTCCGGGTTTTGGAGCTCGAGCGGCAGCTGGAGTGACTGTGGCACCTCCATGAGGCTGAGAGCTACGTGGATAG
This sequence comes from Cetorhinus maximus, assembly GCF_964194155.1. Taxonomy (NCBI): domain Eukaryota; kingdom Metazoa; phylum Chordata; class Chondrichthyes; order Lamniformes; family Cetorhinidae; genus Cetorhinus; species Cetorhinus maximus. Next base: position 72,698 of record NW_027597004.1, on the reverse strand, counting down.
TTCGTTCAGAGAGGTGATCACACCGCAGGTTAGGAGCCTCGAGGCAGAAAGGTAACGGATGAAGCCAGGCAGTCCAAGAGAATTAGGCAGCTAGAGCAGGAGTCCCCTGGGGTCCCGCTTGTCAATCAGTTTTCAGTTTTGGATACTGGTGAGGGCGTTGGTTCCTTGGATGAGTGCAGTCAAAGCCAACTCTGTGGCACCACAGGCAGCTCTGCTGTACAGGAGGGGAGAAAGAAGAAGGTAAGAACAGTAGCAATAGGGGATTTGTTAGTTAGGGGTATGGACAGGCATTTCTGTGGCCGCAGAAATGGCTCCAGGATGGTACGTTGCCTCCCTGGTGCCAGGGTCAGGGTGTCACGGAGTGGCTGCAGGACATTCTTCTGGGGGAGGGTGATTAGCCAGAGGTCATGGTCCACATTGGTACCAATGACTTAGGAAAGGGGATGAGGTCCTCAAAGCAAAATTTAGGGAGCTAGAAAGGAGATTGAAAAGCAGGACGTCTTAAGCAGTAATCTGAGGATTACTCCCAGTCTGACGTGCAAGTGAGTACAGAAATAGGAGAATTGAGCAATTCAACACAGGGCTGGAAAGCTGGTATACGAGGGGGTGGCATCAGGTTTCTGAGACACTGGGACCGGTTCTGCAGAAGGTGAGACCTGTACAAGCTGGACAGTCTACACCTGAACAGGACTGGGACGAATATCCTCGCAGGGGGATTTGCTAGTGCTGTTGGGGAGGGTTTAAACTACATTGGCAGGGGGATGGGAACCTGAAGCAAAAGTCAGAGCAGGGAAGAGGAGATGGAGAATTAGTGAGTGACTGGGAAACACAGAAGAAGCACAGGTTAAAAAGTGTACAGCACAGGAATTTGGCAATGTCAAAAGGTGAATATGTAAATACAAGGAGCATAGCAAACAAAGCCAATGAGCTGAGGGCACACGGAGATACCTGGCAGCCTGATATCATCGCTATAACCAAAACTTGGATTCAGGAGGGGCAAAAAATGGCAGCTCAACATCCCTGGATGTACGGTTTTCAAACAGGATAGAGGGGGATAACAAAGGTGGGGGTGCAGCACTATTGGTTAAAGAAACAATTGCAGCTGTGAGGAGGGATGATCTCCTAAATGGAGCATCAAATGAGGCCATGTGGGTTGAGCTCAGAAATAAAAAAGGGGCATCCACACTGCTAGTAGTTTACAATAGACCCCCAAATAGTGGGAGGGAGTTAGAAGAGCAAATATGTAGGCACATTTCTGAGTGCAAAAACAATAGCGCAGAAATCGTTGGGAAGTTCAATTACCCTAATATTAACAGGGATACAAACAGTGTGAAGGGCACAGGGTGCACAAAATTCATGAACTGCATTCTAGAGAACCTTTTCAGCCATAACAAGCCCAGTGTGAGGGGGCTCAATTCCGGATTCAGTACAGGAAATGAAGCTGGGAAAGTGGGTGAAGGTGCAGTGGGGGCCATTTTGGAGACAGTGACCATAATACAGTTAGATTTAACATCATTATGGAAAAGGACAAAGATAGGCCAGGAGTGAAAGTTCTACATTGGGGAAAGACACATTTTACAAAGCTCAGAGTTGAGCTGGCCAAAGTGGACTGGGTACAGCTACTTGATGGGAACTGAGGGTCAGACCAGCGGCAGGCATTCAAAAGCGGGATTTACAGGCACAGTGTGTACATGTCCCCACAAAGAGAAAGGGCAGGGCTGCTGGAACTCAAGACCCCTGGTTATCCAGAAGTGTTCAGGGGAAGACAAAGCTTATACAGCTACAAAAAGCTTAACACTTAGAAAACCCAAAAATGGAAAGGACAGGGGTGGAGTAAACAAGGAAATTAGGAAAGCTAAGAAAGGATATGAAAAAATATTGGCAGGTAAAATCAGATAAAATCCAAACATGTTTTATCTGTACATGAAGAACAAGAGAATAACTCAGCAAAGGGTGGGGCCTATCAGAGATGTACATGGTCACTTGTGCTCTGATGCAGGGTTCTTAATGAATATTTTGTCTTTTTTTAATCATTCACAGGATGTGGACTTTGCTGGCTGGGCAAGGAACCTTGGTGAGTTTCTGCAGTGCATCTTGTAGGTGGTACACACAATAAGAGGTTGTGGTGGAAGAATTAATCCAGGCTGGTCTTTTGGTTTAAGCTGGTTTATTTTCAAGACAGCTCCTCAGTGCTACAGACTTCCAAGTAGCTTCCCCAGAAAGTGTTTCAGCTGTATCTTTTTATTCTGTTTAGGTGGGATAATCAATGCCCATCTCATGTTTAGCTAGCAATTGTCTTTAACAAGATGATTCCCATGCAGTGTGATTATTTATATATTGACAGTACACACACTGCTGCTACAGTGTGTCGGGGGTGGAGGGAGTGAATGTTTGTGGATGGGATGCCAGTCAAGCGGGGGCTGCTTTATCCTGGATCGGTTTCAAGCTTCTGGAGTGTTGTAGGAGCTGTACTCATCCAGTCAGATGGAGAATATTCCACCACAGTCCTGACTTGTGCCTTGTAGATGGTTGACAGACTTTGGGGGAGTCAGGAGGTGAGTTACTCGTTGCACTCTCCCTAGCCTCTGGCCTGCTCTTGTAGCCACGGTATTTATATGGCTTGTCCAGTTCAGTTTCTGATCAATGTTGATAGTGGGGGATATTGCAGGGTCAGCAGGGCTGGAGTTTGCCATTGGCGTTTCAGGTGGTCCATCCTGTTCCATTCCTTTTCGATTTTTTAGCAGTTTGATACAACTGACAGTCTTTCTCAGCCATTTCATAATCACCCACATGGCTGTGGGTCTGGAGTCACATGTAGGCCAGACCAGGCAAGGATGGCAGATTTCCTTCCCTAAAGGGGCATTAGTGAACCAGATGGGTTTTTATGACAATTGACAATGGTTTCATGGTCATCAGGGGGGCTCTTCATTCCAGAGTTTTATTGAATTCAAATTCCACCAACTGAGCTGGTGGGATTGGAAGCCAGCTCCTCAGAGCATTACCCTGGGGCTCTGGATTACGAGTGCAGTAACAACACCACCCTGCAGTGTCACCAGCCCTCCTTAGTTTCGAGGGATGATGCAGACATTCCAATTAAAGAGGGGGAGTGTGAAATATTAGATACAATAAGCATAATGAGAGGGGATGCACTGGAGGGATTGGCATCCTTTAAGGTGGATAAATCCCAGGGCCGGATGGATTGTATCCCAGGCTGTGAAAGGAAGCCAGGGTGGATATAGCAGATGCTCTGAGGACCATTTTCCAATCCTCACTAGATACCGGCGAGGTACCAGAGGATCGAAGGTCTGTGAATGTTGTAACATGATTTAAAAAGGGTGCGAGGGATAGGCCAGAAAATTATAGGCCGGTCAGTCTGACTTCAGCAATGGGCAAATGATTGGAATCGATTCTGAGAGACAGGGTGAACTGCCACTGGGAAAGCCATGGACTGTTAATAGACAGGATAGTAAAAAGCAAGTGCTGCAAGGTCAAAACAAAAAGCATTGTGAACAATAACAAGGAAAATCGCTTCTAGCATCATTGGTCAAGAGTTGGACACTGGGGAGAATTCACTGGATATGGTAACTAAAGCGCAACAGAATATTTCAAAAAATACCTGTGAACGCAGAGAGGGGCATCGCATTTAATATGTGATTGAAATGACAGCAAATCTAACAGTGCAGCACTCCCTCAGTACTGACCCTCCGACAGTGCAGCACTCCCTCAGTACTGACCCTCCGACAGTGCAGCACTCCCTCAGTACTGACCCTCTGACAGTGCAGCACTCCCTCAGTACTGACCCTCCGACAGTGCAGCACTCCTTCAGTACTGACCCTCTGACAGTGCAGCACTCCCTCAGTACTGACCCTCTAACAGTGCGGCACTCCCTCAGTACTGACCCTCCGACAGTGCAGCACTCCTTCAGTACTGACCCTCTGACAGTGCAGCACTCCCTCAGTACTGACCCTCTGACAGTGCAGCACTCCCTCAGTACTGACCCTCCGACAGTGCAGCACTCCTTCAGTACTGACCCTCTGACAGTGCAGCACTCCCTCAGTACTGACCCTCCGACAGTGCAGCACTCCCTCAGTACTGACCCTCCGACAGTGCAGCACTCCCTCAGTACTGACCCTCCGACAGTGCAGCACTCCCTCAGTACTGACCCTCCGACAGTGCAGCACTCCCTCAGTACTGACCCTCTGACAGTGCAGCACTCCCTCAGTACTGACCCTCCGACAGTGCGGCGCTCCCTCAGTACTGACCCTCTGACAGTGCAGCACTCCCTCAGTACTGACCCTCTGACAGTGCGGCACTCCCTCAGTACTGACCCTCCGACAGTGCAGCACTCCCTCAGTACTGACCCTCCGACATTGCGGCACTCCCTCAGTACTGACCCTCTGACAGTGCAGCACTCCCTCAGTACTGACCCTCTGACAGTGCGGCACTCCCTCAGTACTGACCCTCCGACAGTGCGGCACTCCCTCAGTACTGACCCTCCGACAGTGCGGCACTCCCTCAGTACTGACCCTCCGACAGTGCGGCACTCCCTCAGTACTGACCCTCCGACAGTGCGGCACTCCCTCAGTACTGACCCTCCGACAGTGCGGCACTCCCTCAGTACTGACCCTCCGACAGTGCGGCACTCCCTCAGTACTGACCCTGTGACAGTGCGGCACTCCCTCAGTACTGACCCTCTGACAGTGCGGCACTCCCTCAGTACTGACCCTCCGACAGTGCGGCACTCCCTCAGTACTGACCCTCCGACAGAGCGGCACGGCCTCAGTACTGACCCTCCGACAGTGCGGCACTCCCTCAGTACTGACCCTCCGACAGTGCGGTACTCCCTCAGTACTGACCCTCCGACAGTGCGGCACTCCCTCAGTACTGACCCTCCGACAGTGCGGCACTCCCTCAGTACTGACCCTCTGACAGTGCGGCACTCCCTCAGTACTGACCCTCCGACAGTGCAGCACTCCCTCAGTACTGACCCTCCGACAGTGCAGCACTCCCTCAGTACTGACCCTCGGACAGTGCAGCACTCCCTCAGTACTGACCCTCCGACAGTGCAGCACTCCCTCAGTATTGACCCTCCGACAGCGCGGCACTCCCTCAGCACTGACCCTCCGACAGTGCAGCACTACCTCAGTACTGACCCTCCGACAGTGCAGCACTCCCTCAGTACTAACTCTGCGACAGTGCGGCGCACCCTCAGTACTGACCCTCCGACAGTGCGGCACTCCCTCAGCACTGACCCTCCGACAGTGCAGCACTCCCTCAGTACTGACCCTCCGACAGTGCAGCACTCCCTCAGTACTAACTCTGCGACAGTGCGGCGCACCCTCAGTACTGACCCTCCGACAGTGCGGCACACCCTCAGTTTGGACCCCCTGACAGTGCAGTAACCTTAATTCCACCCAAGATTGAGGGTTCCAATTACACGAATGGTTTCTACCTGCTCTCCTGGAATGTGTTGTACATCCTTCCAGGTGCCATTGCTGCTTCGCTGGAAGATGATCACTTCTCCAGTGTGCCGATAGCGTGGGGCACCCACTGCGTAGAACACCAACCCGGAACGAAAGGCCTCCTGGACAGAGTATCCTGTATCAGGCATTGGGGAAAGTGTATCGTGAGATGTACTCTGTATCTAACCCCATGCTGTACCTGTCCTGGGAGTGTTTGATGGGGACATTGTAGAGAGAGCTTTACTCTGTATTTAACCCCATGCTGTATCTGTGCTGGGAATGTTTGATGGGGACAGTGTAGAGAGAGCTTTACTCTGTATCTAACCAAATGCTGTATCTGCCCTGGGAGTGTTTGATGGGGACAGTGTAGAGGGAGCTTTACTCTGTATCTAACCCCGTGCTGTACCTGTCCTGGGAGTGTTTGATGGGGACAGTGTAGAGGGAGCTTTACTCTGTATCTAACCCCGTGCTGTACCTGTCCTGGGAGTGTTTGATGGGGACGGTGTAGAGGGAGCTTTACTCTGTATCTAACCCCGTGCTGTACCTGTCCTGGGAGTGATTGATGGGGACAGTGTAGAGGGAGCTTTACTCTGTATCTAACCCCGTGCTGTACCTGTCCTAGGAGTGTTTGATGGGGACAGTGTAGAGGGAGCTTTACTCTGTATCTAACCCCGGGCTGTACCTGTCCTGGGAGTGTTTGATTGGGACAGTGCAGAATGCTTTTCAACCAGCTCTTACCTAAGTAACTGTTTTTTGTATCTTTATTGGTGGTGGTGATGTTGATAAATGATTTCTGATTTTTGTGATAAAACTGTATTCCGCCATTCCATCCGTACGCACCCGGTGTTCCCAGTATCACTGCATCCTAGACAAAGAGTTATCATTGGATTTCATCCATCCAACTCCCACCTCAAGGAACCCCACCACACCCCCCGCAACCAAACCCCCCCCAACCAAATCCCCACCACCCCGCCACCACACCTCCCCACCACACCTCCACCGCAGCCCCCCCCAACCAAACCCAAACCAACCCCCACCACACCTCCCACCACACCCCCACCACCACCCCAACCACCCCCTCACCACACCCCCAACACCCCCCCACCACACCCCCAAACCCCCCACCACACCCCCAACACCCCCCACCACACCCCCAACATCCCCCAGCACACCCCCCACCACACCCCCAACACCCCCCACCACACCCCCAACACCCACCACCACACCCCCAATACCCCCCACCACACCCCCCACCACACACCCCTCACCACACCCCCAGCACCCCCCACCACACCCCCAACACCCCCCACCGCACCCCCAATACCCCCCACCACACCCCCAACACCCCCCACCACACCCACCACCACACCCCCAACACCGCCCACCACACCCCCAACACACCCCCCACCACAGCCCCAACAGCCCCACACCACACCCCCAACACCCCCCACCACACCCCCAACACTCCCCACCACACCCCCAACACCCCCCCCCCACCACACCCCCAACACCACACCCTCAAAATCCCCCACCACACCCCCAACACTCCCACCACACCCCCAACACCCCCCCCCCACCACACCCCCAACACCACACCCTCAAAATCCCCCACCACACCCCCAACACTCCCCACCACACCCCCACACCCCCCCACCACACCCCCAACACTCCCCACCACACCCCCAACACCCCCCCACCACACCCCCAGCACTCCCCACCACACCCCCAACACCATCCACCACACCCCCACAACACCCTCCACCACACCCCCAACACCCTCCACCACACCCCCAACACCCTCCACCACACACCCAACATCCCCACCACAACCCCAACACCGCACACCACACCCCCAACACCCCCCCACCACACCCCCAACACCCCCCACCCCCCCCACCACACCCCAACACCCCCACCACACCCCCACCACCACACCCCCCACCACACCCCCAACACCCCCACCACAGCCCCAACACCTCCCACCACACCCCCCAACACCCCCCACCACCCCCAACAGCCCCCACCACACCCCCACCACACCCCCAAAACCCCCCACCACACCCCCAACACCCCCCACCACACCCACAACACCTCCCACCACACCCCCAACACCCCCCCACCACACCCCCAACACCCCCCCAAACAGCCCCAACAACCTCCACCACACCCCCAACACCCCCACCACACCCCCCACCACACACCCAACACCCTCCACCACACCCCCAACACCCTCCACCACACCCCCAACACCCCCCACCACACCCCTAACACCCCCCACCGCACCCCCAACAGCCCCCACCACACCCCCAACATCCCCGCAACACACCCCAACACCCCCCACCACACCCCCAACACCCCCCACCACACCCCCAACACCCACGGCAACACACCCCCAACACCCCCCCCACCACAGCCCCAACAACCCCCCACCACACCCCCAACGGCCCCCAACACCCCCCACCACACCACCAACACCTCTCGCCACCCCCCCAACACATCCCCCACCACACCCCCAACATCCCCACCAAACCCCCAACACCCCCAACCACACCCCCAACACACCCCACACCTCCCCACCACACCCCCCACCACACCCCCAACATCCCCCCATCACACCCCCAACATCCCCCCCAAACACCCCCAACATCCCCCCCAAACACCCCCAACACCCCCCACCACCCCCCACCACACCCCCAACACCCTCCACCACACCCCCAACACCCTCCACCACACCCCCAACACCCTCCACCACACCCCCAACACCCTCCACCACACCCCCAACACCCTCCACCACACCCCCAACACCCTCCACCACACCCCCAACACCCTCCACCACACCCCCAACACCGCACACCACACCCAACAGCCCCCCACCACACACCCCATCCCCCCCACCACACCCCAACACCCCCCACCACACCCCCACCACCACACCCCCCACCACACCCCCAACACCCCCCACCACAGCCCCAACACCTCCCCCACCACACCCGCCAACACCCCCCCACCACCCCCCCAACAGCCCCCACCACACCCCCAAAACCCCCCACCACACCCCCAACACCCCCCACCACACCCCCAACACCCCCCACTACACCCCCAACACCCCCCACCATCCCCCCCCACCACACCCCCAACACCCCCCCACCACACCCCCAACACCCCCCCACCACACCCCCAACACCCCCCCAAACAGCCCCAACAACCTCCACCACACCCCCAACACCCCCACCACACCCCCCACCACACACCCAACACTCCCCACCACACCCCCAACACCCTCCACCACACCCCCAACACCCCCCCCAAACACCCTCCACCACACCCCCAACCACACCCCCAACACCCCCCACCACACCCCCAACACCCCCTCCACCACACCCCCCAACACACCCCACCACACGCCCACCACACCCCCAACACCCTCCACCACACCACCAACACCCTCCACCACACCTCCAACACCCACCCACCACACCCCCAACACCCCCCACCACCCTCCCAACACCCCCCCAAAACCCCCTCCCAACCAAACCCCTCCAACACCCCACCCTGACCAGCCCCAACCCCCAACCAGCCACATCCCCCCAACTACCCCCAACCCACCCCCGTCCACCCCCACCACCCCCCCAGCTCCATCCCCCCAACCACCCCCAACACCCCCCACCACCCCCAACAACCCACCACCGCCAACCCCACCCCATAACCACCCCCCAACCTCCCTCCCCACCCTCCAACCACCCCCCCCCACCCCCACCACCCCCCGAGTGCTTGCTGCTCACACCAAATCTTCACACGTCCCCACGTCACAGTAAAGCACACCATTTGGTACAGACCCATCAACACTTCACACACTGGGTATATTTCCAGGCTGGTTCTCAGTTGTCATGTCAATCAAGCCACTGACTGAATTCAAAACAAGCAACAAGATTCATATCTGAGGGATCAAATTGAAAAACAGTGATCTTACCCGTAACGTTTATACATTCGTTAGACCACACTCGGAGCACTGTGCACAGTTCTGGTCTCTATATCCCTCAGTTAGACCAGACTTAGAGCACTGTGCACAGCTCCGGTCTCTATATCCCTCAGTTAGACCAGACTTGGAGCACTGTGCACAGCTCCGGTCTCTTTATCCCTCAGTTAGACCAGACTTGGAGCACTGTGCACAGCTCCGATCGCCGTATCCCTCAGTTAGACCACACTTGGAGCACTGTGCATAGCTCCGGTCTCTATATCCCTCAGTTAGACCACACTTGGAGCACTGTGCATAGCTCCGGTCTCTATATCCCTCGGTTAGACCACACTTGGAGAGCTGTGCACAGTTCTGTTCTCTATATCCCTCAGTTAGACCACACTTGGAGAGCTGTGCACAGTTCCGGTCTCTATATCCCTCAGTTAGACCACACTTGGAGCACTGTGCACAGTTCTGGTCTGCATAGACCACACTTGGAGCACTGTGCACAGTTCTGTTCTCCATATCCCTCGGTTAGACCACACTTGGAGCACTGTGCACAGTTCTGGTCTCTATATCCCTCGGTTAGACCACACGTGGAGCACTGTGCACAGTTCTGGTCTCTATATCCCTCGGTTAGACCATTTTTGGAACAGCATGCACAGTTCCGGTCTCCGTATTATAAACAGGATAGAGAGTGATACTGGAGTAGGTACAAAAGGATTCAGTGGAACGATAGCAGAACTCGGGTTTATATACATCAGTAATGATTGAACATGCTGGGCACCTTTTCTCGAGGACATAGAAGGCTGAGGGGTGGCCTGATAGAAATATTTCACATTAGGTAAGGATTTCCATAGCATAGCAGAAGGGAAGCTGTTTCCACTTGTGGGCTAGACCTGAACTAGGGGCCATCAATATGACATTGTCACTAATAAATCCAATGGGGAATTCTGGAGAAACCTTCTCACCCAGACCGTGTGGAGAGTGTGGGCGACAGGAAATAGTATGGATAGATAGGAGGAGCTGGGTAAGCCCAGGAGGATAGGAATAGATGGATATGATGAAGGCAGTGGGTGTGGGTCATGGGACGAGACTAGTCTAGAGCAGGAACCCCAGCACAGAGCAGAGGCTCTGTTTCTGTGCTCAGAATCCTGTGCCAGTAAACAGGAGAGGGGATGGTGGAAACTGAGTGTGTGGAGTTTAATCTCACCGATGTAAGGATGGCGCTGAATCCTTCTTGGCTCATCTCATTCTGGAATGAAGTCATATTGAGCGATCCCTGAGTGCCTGTGGGATTCAGAAAGATGGAAGGATCAGACTTCAGTTCTCTGTGCCTTTCACAAATAAATCCAAACACCCGGCATGGGTGAAAGGTTAAAGTACACGGAGTCCAAGTGGGCCTCCCATTATTGTCTCTGTTTCAGAACATTAGGTATTCAAGACTCACACACGGGAGAGGATCAAACCAAATAACCAAGGAGAACACTGCACAGCGGCGAGGACAGAGTGAGCATGGCACAGTCAGAGGGTCAGTACTGAGGGAGTGCTGCACTGTCAGAGGGTCAGTACTGACGGAGTGCTGCACTGTCGGAGGGTCAGTACTGAGGGAGTGCTGCACTGTCAGAGGGTCAGTACTGAGGGAGTGCTGCACTGTCAGAGGGTCAGTACTGAGGGAGTGCTGCACTGTCAGAGGGTCAGCACTGAGGGAGTGCTGCACTGTCAGAGGGTCAGTACTGAGGGAGTGCTGCACTGTCAGAGGGTCAGTACTGAGGCAGTGCTGCACTGTCAGAGGGTCAGTACTGAGGGAGTGCTGCACTGTCGGAGGGTCAGTACTGAAAGAGCGCGGCACACTCAAAGGGTCAGCACTGGGGGAGTGCTGCACTGTCAGAGGGTCAGTACTGAGGGAGCGCTGCACTGTCAGAGGGTCAGTACTGAGGGAGTGCTGCACTGTCAGAGGGTCAGTACTGGGGGAGTGCTGCACTGTCAGAGGGTCAGTACTGGGGGAGTGCTGCACTGTCAATGGGTCAGTACTGGGGGAGTGCTGCACTGTCAGAGGGTCAGTACTGGGGGAGTGCTGCACTGTCAATGGGTCAGTACTGGGGGAGCGCTGCACTGTTGGAGGGTCAGTACTGAGGGAGTGCTGCACTGTCTGAGGGTCAGTACTGAGGGAGTGCTGCACTGTTGGAGGGTCAGTACTGAGGGAGTGCTGCACTGTCGGAGGGTCAGTACTGAGGGAGTGCTGGACTGTTGGAGAGTCAGTGCTGAGGGAGTGCCGCACTGTTGGAGAGTCAGTGCTGAGGGAGTGCGGCATTGTTGGAGGATAAGTAGTCAGGGAATGCGGCACTGTCGGGCGGTCAGTACTGCATGAGAGCTGTGGGTCAGCGTCTGTGTATGTGGGCTAGTGACTGTGTGTGTGATGTGGATGAATATGTGTGCAGGAGTCAGTGAGTGTGCAGGGGTCAGTGTGTATGAATGGGTGTGCCTGTGTGTGTCAGTGTCTGTGGGAGTCGGTGAGAATGTGGGCGGGTGGGTTAGTCAGTGAGCGTGTGTGGGTTGGTGAGCGTGTGTGGGGCTGAGCGAGCGCGTGTGGGAGGGGGTGAGTGAGTGTGTGTGTCAGTGGGTGTGCGGGTCAATGTGTGGGTCAGTGAGTGTGTGGGTGAGTGTGAGAGTGTGTGGGGGTCAGTGAGTGTGTGGGTGAGTGTGAGAGTGTGTGGGGGTCAGTGAGTGTGTGGGTGAGTGTGAGAGTGTGTGGGGGTCAGTGAGTGTGTGGGTGAGTGTGAGAGCGTGTGGGGGTCAGTGAGTGTGTGGGTGAGTGTGAGAGTGTGTGGGGGTCAGTGGGTGAGTGGGTCAGTGGGTGTGTGTGTGTGTGTGTGTGTGGGTCAGTGAGTGTGTGTGTGGGTCAGTGGGTGTGTGTGTGTGTGGGTCAGTGAGTGTGTGTGTCAGTGAGTGTGTGGGTGAGTGTGAGAGTGTGTGTGGGTCAGTGAGTGTGTGTGTGAGTGTGTGGGTCAGTGAGTGTGTGGGTGAGTGTGAGAGTGTGTGTGGGTCAGTGAGTGTGTGTGTGAGTGTGTGGGTCAGTGAGTGTGTGGGTGAGTGTGAGAGTGTGTGTGGGTCAGTGGGTGTGTGTGTGGGTCAGTGGGTGTGTGTGTGGGTCATTGAGTGTGTCGGTCAGTGAGTGTGTGGGTCATTGAGTGTGTCGGTCAGTGAGTGTGTGGGTCAGTGGGTGTGGGGGTCAGTGGGTGTGTGTGGGGGTCAGTGAGTGTGTGGGTCAGTGGGTGAGTGTGAGGGTCAGTGAGTGTGAGGGTCAGTGAGTGTGAGGGTGAGTGTGTGTGGGGGTGAGTGTGTGTGGGGGTGAGTGTGTGTGGGTGAGTGAGTGTGTGGGTGAGTGAGTGTGTGGGTGAGTGGGTGTGTGGGTGAGTGGGTGGGTGAGTGGGTGTGTGGGTGAGTGGGTGTGTGGGTCAGTGAGTGTGTGTGTCAGTGAGTGTGTGTGTCAGTGAGTGTGTGGGTCAGTGAGTGTGTGTGTCAGTGAGTGTGTGGGTCAGTGAGTGTGTGGGTGAGTGGGTGTGGGGGTCAGTGAGTGTGTGGGTGAGTGAGTGTGTGTGTCAGTGAGTGTGTGGGTCAGTGAGTGTGTGTGTCAGAGAGTGTGTGGGTCAGTGAGTGTGTGTGTCAGTGAGTGTGTGTGTCAGTGAGTGTGTGGGTCAGTGAGTGTGTGGGTCAGTGAGTGTGTGGGTCAGAGAGTGTGTGTGTCAGAGAGTGTGTGGGTGAGTGAGTGTGTGGGTGAGTGAGTGTGTGGGTCAGTGAGTGTGTGGGTCAGAGAGTGTGTGTGTCAGAGAGTGTGTGGGTGAGTGAGTGTGTGGGTGAGTGAGTGTGTGGGTGAGTGAGTGTGTGGGTGAGTGAGTGCGTGGGTGAGTGTGTGTGTGGGTCAGTGAGTGTGTGGGTGAGTGTGTGTGTGTGTCAGTGAGTGTGTGGGTCAGTGAGTGTGTGGGTCAGTGAGTGTGTGTGTCAGTGAGTGTGTGTGTCAGTGAGTGTGTGGGTCAGTGAGTGTGTGTGTCAGTGAGTGTGTGGGTCAGTGAGTGTGTGGGTGAGTGGGTGTGGGGGTCAGTGAGTGTGTGGGTGAGTGAGTGTGTGTGTCAGTGAGTGTGTGGGTCAGTGAGTGTGTGTGTCAGAGAGTGTGTGGGTCAGTGAGTGTGTGTGTCAGTGAGTGTGTGTGTCAGTGAGTGTGTGGGTCAGTGAGTGTGTGGGTCAGTGAGTGTGTGGGTCAGAGAGTGTGTGTGTCAGAGAGTGTGTGGGTGAGTGAGTGTGTGGGTGAGTGAGTGTGTGGGTGAGTGAGTGTGTGGGTGAGTGAGTGTGTGGGTCAGTGAGTGTGTGGGTCAGTGAGTGTGTGTTGGTCAGTGGGTGTGTGTGTGGGTCAGTGGGTGTGTGTGTGGGTCATTGAGTGTGTCGGTCAGTGAGTGTGTGGGTCAGTGAGTGTGTGGGTCATTGAGTGTGTCGGTCAGTGAGTGTGTGGGTCAGTGGGCGTGGGGGTCAGTGGGTGTGTGTGGGGGTCAGTGAGTGTGTGGGTCAGTGGGTGAGTGTGAGGGTGAGTGAGTGTGAGGGTGAGTGAGTGTGAGGGTGTGTGTGTGGGGGTGAGTGTGTGTGGGGGTGAGTGTGTGTGGGGGTGAGTGTGTGTGGGGGTGAGTGGGTGTGGGAGTCAGTGAGTGTGTGTGGGTGAGTGTGTGGGTGAGTGAGTGTGTGGGTGAGTGAGTGTGTGGGTGAGTGAGTGTGTGGGTGAGTGAGTGTGTGGGTGAGTGTGTGTGTGGGTGAGTGTGTGTGTGGGTGAGTGTGTGTGTGGGTGAGTGTGTGTGTGGGTGAATGTATCAGTGAGTGTGTGGGTGAGTGTGTGGGTCAGTGAGTGTGTGGGTGAGTGAGTGTGTGGGTGAGTGGGTGTGTGGGTGAGTGGGTGTGTGGGTCAGTGGGTGTGTGGGTGAGTGGGTGTGTGGGTGAGTGGGTGTGTGGGTGAGTGAGTGTGTGGGTGAGTGAGTGTGTGGGTGAGTGAGTGTGTGGGTCAGTGAGTGTGTGGGTGAGTGGGTGTGGGGGTCAGTGAGTGTGTGGGTGAGTGTGTGGGTCAGTGTGTGGATGTGTGGGTCAGTGGATGTGTGGGTCAGTGGGTGTGTGGGTCAGTGGGTGTGTGGGTCAGTGGGTGTGGGGGTCAATGAGTGTGTGGGTGAGTGAGTGTGTGGGTGAGTGGGTGTGGGGGTCAGTGAGTGTGTGGGTGAGTGGGTGTGGGGGTCAGTGAGTGTGTGGGTGAGTGAGTGTGTGGGTGAGTGGGTGTGGGGGTCAGTGAGTGTGTGGGTGAGTGAGTGTGTGTGGCAGTGAGTGTGTGGGTGAGTGGGTGGGTGAGTGGGTGTGTGGGTGAGTGGGTGTGTGGGTCAGTGAGTGTGTGGGTCAGTGAGTGTGTGGGTGTGTGTCAGTGAGTGTGTGTGTCAGTGAGTGTGTGGGTCAGTGAGTGTGTGTGTCAGAGAGTGTGTGGGTGAGTGGGTGTGGGGGTCAGTGAGTGTGTGGGTGAGTGAGTGTGTGGGTGAGTGAGTGTGTGGGTGAGTGAGTGTGTGGGTCAGTGAGTGTGTGGGTGAGTGGGTGTGGGGGTGAGTGGGTGTGGGGGTGAGTGGGTGTGGGGGTGAGTGGGTGAGTGGGTGAGTGGGTGTGTGGGTGAGTGGGTGCGTGGGTGTGTGGGTGTTTGGGTGAGTGGGTGTTTGGGTCAGTGAGTGGGTGTGGGTCAGTGAGTGGGTGTGGGGGTCAGTGAGTGTGTGGGTGAGTGAGTGTGTGGGTGAGTGAGTGTGTGGGTGAGTGTGTGTGTGAGTGAGTGTGTGTGTGAGTGAGTGTGTGTGTGAGTGAGTGTGTGTGGGTGTGGGGGTCAGTGACTGTGTGGGTCAGTGACTGTGTGGGTCAGTGACTGTGTGGGTCAGTGTGTGTGTCAGTGTGTGTGTGGGTCAGTGGGTGTGTGGGTGAGTGAGTGTGTGGGTGAGTGAGTGTGTGGGTGAGTGTGTGTGTGAGTGAGTGTGTGTGTGAGTGAGTGTGTGGGTGAGTGAGTGTGTGGGTGAGTGTGTGTGGGTGTGGGGATCAGTGACTGTGTGGGTCAGTGACTGTGTGGGTCAGTGACTGTGTGGGTCAGTGTGTGTGTCAGTGTGTGTGTGTGTCAGTGTGTGTGTGGGTCAGTGTGTGTGTGGGTCAGTGAGTGTGTGTGTCAGTGAGTGTGTGGGTGAGTGTGAGAGTGTGTGTGTGTCAGTGAGTGTGTGGGTCAGTGAGTGTGTGTGTCAGTGAGTGTGTGGGTCAGTGAGTGTGTGTGTCAGTGAGTATGTGGGTGAGTGTGAGAGTGTGTGTGGGTCAGTGAGTGTGTGGGTCAGTGTGTGGGTCAGTGAGTGTGTGGGTCAGTGTGTGGGTCAGTGAGTGTGTGGGCGAGTGTGTGTCAGTGAGTGTGTGGGTGAGTGTGTGTGTGTGTGGGTCAGTGAGTGTATGTGTGTGTGTGTGTCAGTGAGTGTGTGTGTGTGTGTGTGTGTCAGTGAGTGTGTGTGTGTGGGTGAGTGTGTGGGTGAGTGTGGTCAGTGAGTGTGTGGGTGAGTGAATGTGTGGGTGAGTGAGTGTGTGGGTCAGTGAGTGTGTGGGTCAGTGAGTGTGTGGGTGAGTGTGTGTATGTGTGTGTCAGTGCTTGTGTCAGTGAATGTGTGGGGGTGAGTGTGTGTGTCAGTGAGTGTGTGGGTGAGTGTGTGTGTGTGTGTGTCAGTGAGTGTGTGGGGGTGAGTGTGTGTGTCAGTGAGTGTGTGTGGTGAGTGAGTGTGTGTGTCAGTGAGTGTGTGGGTCAGTGAGTGTGTGGGTGAGTGTGGTCAGTGAGTGTGTGGGTGAGTGAATGTGTGGGTGAGTGAGTGTGTGGGTCAGTGAGTGTGTGGGTCAGTGAGTGTGTGGGTGAGTGTGTGTATGTGTGTGTCAGTGTGTGTGTCAGTGAATGTGTGGGGGTGAGTGTGTGTGTCAGTGAGTGTGTGGGTGAGTGTGTGTGTGTCAGTGAGTGTGTGGGGGTGAGTGTGTGTGTCAGTGAGTGTGTGTGGTGAGTGAGTGTGTGTGTCAGTGAGTGTGTGTGTGTGTGTGTCAGTGAGTGTGTGTGTGTGGGTGAGTGTGTGGGTGAGTGTGGTCAGTGAGTGTGTGGGTGAGTGAATGTGTGGGTGAGTGAGTGTGTGGGTCAGTGAGTGTGTGTGTCAGTGAGTGTGTGGGTGAGTGTGTGTGTGTGTGTCAGTGAGTGTGTGGGGGTGAGTGTGTGTGTCAGTGAGTGTGTGTGGTGTGAGTGTGTGTGTCAGTGAGTGTGTGTGTCAGTGAGTGTGTGGGTGAGTGTGTGTGTGTCAGTGAGTGTGTGGGGGTGAGCGTGTGTGTCAGTGAGTGTGTGTGGTGAGTGAGTGTGTGTGTCAGTGAGTGTGTGTGTGTGTGTGTCAGTGAGTGTGTGTGTGTGGGTGAGTGTGTGGGTGAGTGTGGTCAGTGAGTGTGTGGGTGAGTGAATGTGTGGGTGAGTGAGTGTGTGGGTCAGTGAGTGTGTGGGTCAGTGAGTGTGTGGGTGAGTGTGTGTATGTGTGTGTCAGTGTGTGTGTCAGTGAATGTGTGGGGGTGAGTGTGTGTGTCAGTGAGTGTGTGGGCGAGTGTGTGTGTGTCAGTGAGTGTGTGGGGGTGAGTGTGTGTGTCAGTGAGTGTGTGTGGTGAGTGAGTGTGTGTGTCAGTGTGTGTGTGTGTGTGTGTGTGTCAGTGAGTGTGTGTGTGTGGGTGAGTGTGTGGGTGAGTGTGGTCAGTGAGTGTGTGGGTGAGTGAATGTGTGGGTGAGTGAGTGTGTGGGTCAGTGAGTGTGTGTGTCAGTGAGTGTGTGGGTGAGTGTGTGTGTGTGTGTCAGTGAGTGTGTGGGGGTGAGTGTGTGTGTCAGTGAGTGTGTGTGGTGAGTGAGTGTGTGTGTCAGTGAGTGTGTGGGTCAGTGAGTGTGTGGGTGAGTGTGGTCAGTGAGTGTGTGGGTGAGTGTGTGTATGTGTGTGTCAGTGAATGTGTGGGGGTGAGTGTGTGTGTCAGTGAGTGTGTGGGTGAGTGTGTGTGTGTGTGTCAGTGAGTGTGTGGGGGTGAGTGTGTGTGTCAGTGAGTGTGTGTGGTGAGTGAGTGTGTGTGTCAGTGAGTGTGTGGGTCAGTGAGTGTGTGGGTGAGTGTGTGTGTGTGCGTGAGTGTGTGTGTGTCAGTGAGTGTGTGTGTCAGTGAGTGTGTAGGTCAGTGAGTGTGTGGGTCAGTGAGTGTGTGGGTCAGTGAGTGTGTGGGTCAGTGAGTGTGTGTGTCAGTGAGTGTGTGGGTCAGTGAGTGTGTGTGTGTGTGTGTCAGTGAGTGTGTGTGTCAGTGAGTGTGTGGGTCAGTGAGTGTGTGGGTCAGTGAGTGTGTGTGTCAGTGAGTGTGTGGGTCAGTGAGTGTGTGTGTGTGTGTGTGTGTCAGTGAGTGTGTGTGTCAGTGAGTGTGTGGGTCAGTGAGTGTGTGGGTGAGTGTGTGTGTGTGGGTGTGTGTGTGTGTGGGGGTGAGTGTGTGGGTCAGTGAGTGTGTGGGTCAGTGAGTGTGTGGGTCAGTGAGTGTGTGTGTGTGTGTGTCAGTGAGTGTGTGTGTCAGTGAGTGTGTGTGTCAGTGAGTGTGTGGGTCAGTGAGTGAGTGTGTGTGTGTGTGTGTGTCAGTGAGTGTGTGTGTCAGTGAGTGTGTGGGTCAGTGAGTGTGTGGGTCAGTGAGTGTGTGGGTGAGTGTGTGTGTGTGGGTGTGTGTGTGTGTGGGGGTGAGTGTGTGGGTCAGTGAGTGTGTGGGTCAGTGAGTGTGTGGGTCAGTGAGTGTGTGTGTGTGTGTGTCAGTGAGTGTGTGTGTCAGTGAGTGTGTGTGTCAGTGAGTGTGTGTGTCAGTGAGTGTGTGGGGGTGAGTACTCACTCTCACGTATCCTCTCACACTTGGGTGGAATTGTCCCTGATTCGCATGGTGTGGTAGTGGGTGGGGAAAAGCCGCCATGGTGGTTTTTAACACCACATTGTCCCAATCCTGCTGCTGTAACCACCAGTTCCCAGGGAACATGCCGTTTATATGGTGGACGGGCTCTGACTCACCCTCCACCCCATCATCTCACCGCTTCATCATGCCAGGCGCCAGGTTTAAACTGGGGCTGTGTGCACACTTCCCAGTGCTTCCAGACAACCTGCTGGCCCTGAAAGGCCAGACGGCTGGAGCCCCCGATTCAGTGATGCATCCCTGTAACACCTCGGGGACACCATGGAGGCCCACAGTGATGTTCTCTGTCCTCACTCTGGCCATAGGAGTGGCAGCAACTTCACAATCTGGCCTGGGAGGCGCTGGCAGCTGTGCTCAGTGCCAAGGCCCTGGAGAGGAGGATAGCCACACAGTGACACAAGAGGGTGAATGATCTCCTCCATTCCGCCAGGGTGAGTCACTCTTCTCATCACTGCCAACTCTCACACTCACAAACCCAGCACACACCCACAGGGCCCTCACTCACTGCCAGTGCAAGGGACATCACCATTCACTCTCTCTCACACTCACCGTCATTGTCCTCATCCCGTCCATGGGACCACTCACCACCCACACAGACCAGGCATAACTTTAATCTGGCCCGGCAGGCGTCCTGCTTACACTCCCTCCATCTCTATCCATGCAGGGCAAGCTGACACACAAGAGGTCACAGACTGATGGAGGAATTCCTGAAATGATGTCCTCACGGAGTTTGAAAACAGAGCCATCCAGCTGGAGGGTGATGTCCGGGACCGGTCCTGTGCTCACACTGAGGTCGGCGCTGCTCTACCAAGTGAGGGTCCAGCAGTACAAGGTCCATCAGACACCAGGCAGTGAGTGATGTGTCCTCTCTCACAGGCCACTGCCACGCACTCAGTTTCTCTCCCTGCTTTCACAGGCACATCTGGGAAGCAGCCGACAGAGTCCACGACCCAGAGCCTCCAACCAAGCTCCAAAGAAACCCCTAAAGAGGAATCTGAAGGCACCATCCCTGAAGTCCCATCACAGCGCCCACCCACACCCTCCACCAGCGCAGAGACACACACCTCGGTGGGACTGAGCTTTAGAGTAGCCTCGGGATCACAATCTGGTGGGTACAGCACACTGTCTGATCCACAGCAGGTGAAGCAGGGATTTCCCAGGTCTCTGGCACTCGGAGGAGCTGCTGGAGGCCAGAAACTTGCTGAGTCCGAGTCAGGTGAGGAGCCTCTGGACTGGGTCATGTCCCAGTTGCTGGAGCTGGAAACTCAGGAACATCAGGAAGGGATGTCCACTGCACTCCTCAGATTGCGAGGCAGGATGGAGAAGTCCGTCCACCTTCGGGCTGAAGTGATAGCGCCGACATTGCAATGCCCGAGGTCAACACTAGCAGGCTGATGGGCACCATGGAGACCTTGGTCCAGGATGTCGCTCCTGCATTGCTGTGTGGGCTGAACTCCATCGCTGATGCCATAGGTGCCTCCAACAGTGTGTACGTGAGAGGGGTGCTAGGCAGCTTGATCTCACTCCAGCTACCCCTTCCACTCAGAGTCAGCCAGGGGCCCCTCGGGCACCCGTAGGGAGGAGGATCAGAAGCTGTACCCCCGTCCCCAGGGCCACCAACCCAGGTGACTCCAGGAGGGTCCAGGTGAACCCAATCTTCCTGTGACCCCAGCAGCTCCAGCTCCACAGGCCAGGGAGGGGCCACTGTCACACAGCAGGACCCTGAAAGCAGGCCGGGGCCCTCCAAGTCTCGGTCCCCCAAGAGGATGCCCGCCAAGGTCCCCACAGACTGGGCGTAGCAGTCAGCAGCTGCCCCCACCTCCACTGTGGATGTCCGGGGAGCACCAAAACACAGCAGCAGGGTTAGGAAGGCTAAGAGGATGTAACTCTTTCGAGTTATCAACAGATCGCATGTAACCCTTTCGAGTACATTCACAGTTCTTGGTTTCCGGGAGTGGGACATGAACCCACAACCTTCTGATTCAAAGGCGAGGGTGCTATGAACTGAGCCACAGCTGACATAGTTGCACAGCCTGGGTAACGGGTGTTAATCACGTGTACATAATGTTCACTATTGTAAATAAATTCCCGCGAATGTCTCGCTGCCTGTGGCTCCTTGTTCTGATGAGCAGTGTTTGTGTCACTCAGATGTGAAACCTTTCTGCACAAGATAAAGGCAGGTGTCACAGTCCAGGGTCTCTTCCCTGTGTCTGTGCAGCCTTCAGACCACAGTGCTGGTCCGGCCTCACGCTCCCTGGACACATTACTGATGCCTGCACCTCGACGGTGCTGGTCATTGCTGCCAGAATGTCGTGGGCAGGCGTCACAGAGTTCCCTCATTCTCTCTGTGTGCTCTCAGCACCTTTAAGGTGGGGCTGGCCCCCATCACACCAGCATCTGTGACCAGTGACCCCGCACACCCTCTTCCTCTCGCTCCCTCTCCCTCGCTCCCTCTCCCTCGCGCCCTCTCCCTCCCTCACGCTCCCTCTCCCTATCGCACCCTCTCCCTCACGCTCCCTCTCCCTCGTGCCCTCTCCCTCACGCTCCCTCTCCCTATCGCACCCTCTCCCTCTCGCTCCCTCTCCCTTGCTCCCTCTCCCTCTCGCTCCCTCTCCCTTGCTCCCTCTCCCTCGCGCTCCCTCTCCCTATCGCACCCTCTCCCTCATGCTCCCTCTCCCTCCCTATCGCACCCTCTCCCTCACGCTCCCTCTCCCTCGCGCCCTCTCCCTCCCTATCGCACCCTCTCCCTCACACTCCCTCTCCCTCGCGCCCTCTCCCTCCCTCTCCCTCACGCTCCATCTCCCTATCGCACCCTCTCCCTCTCGCTCCCTCTCCCCCTCTCCCTCACGCCCTCTCTCTCGCGCCCTCTCCCTCCCTCTCCCTATCGCACCCTCTCCCTCACGCTCCCTCTCCCTCGCGCCCTCTCCCTCCCTCTCCCTCACGCTCCATCTCCCTATCGCACCCTCTCCCTCTCGCTCCCTCTCTCCCTCTCCCTCGCGCCCTCTCGCTCCCTCTCCCTCTCTCTCACTCCCTCTCCCTCGCGCCCTCTCCCTCCCTCTCCCTCGCTCCCTCTCCCTCTCGCTCCCTCTCTCTCTCGCTCCCTCTCCCTCGCTCCCTCTCCCTCTCGCTCCCTCTCCCTCTCGCTCCCTCTCCCTCGCTCCCTCTCCCTCTCGCTCCCTCTCCCTCGCTCCCTCTCCCTCGCTCCCTCTCCCTCGCGCACTCTCCCTCGAGCAGCACCTTCAATGTTGAAGATTTTTGCCTGCAGCTTTTCCTGGATTGTTTTGAGTGCGTCGAAGTTTTCGATGGAGAATACGGTGTCATTGGTGGAGTTCGAGGCGATAATCTCCAACTCTCGCCGTCCATCTGCTGTTCGAAAGTCAGGACCCACCTGATATGGCAGCGAGGCAGTGTGAGGGGATAGGGTGAGGGGGGTGAGGGAGGGTGAGGGGATAGGGTGAGGGGGGTGAGGGAGGGTGAGGGGATAGGGTGAGGGGGTGAGGGAGGGTGAGGGGATAGGGTGAGGGGGTGAGGGAGGGTGAGGGGATAGGGTGAGGGGGTGAGGGAGGGTGAGGGGACAGGGTGAGGGGGGTGAGAGATGGTGAGGGGATAGGGTGAGGGGGTGAGGGGATAGGGCGAGGGGGGTGAGGGGATAGGGTGAGGGGGTGAGGCAGTGTGAGCGGATAGGGTGAGGGGGTGAGGGAGGGTCAGTGGATAGGATGAGGGGGGTGAGGGAGGGTGAGGGGATAGGGTGAAGGGGGGTGAGGGGATAGGGTGAGGGTGTTGAGGGAGGGTGAGGGGATAGGGTGAGGGGGTGAGAGAGGGTGAGGGGGTAGGGTGAAGGGGGTGAGAGATGGTGAGGGGATAGGGTGAGGGGGTGAGGGAGGGTGAGGGGATAGGGTGAGGGGGGTGAGGGGATAGGGTGAGGGGGGTGAGGCAGAGTGAGGTGATAGGGTGAAGGGGGTGAGGGGATAGGGTGAGGGGATAGGGTGAGGGGGGTGAGAGGGTGAGGGGATGAGGGAGGGTGAGGGGGAATGGGTAATGGGGGTGGGGGGTGTTGGGGATGTGGGGGGAAGGGAGTGGGGGGTGGGTCATGGAGCAGAGCGAAGGCAAGAGGAGAGCAAGGTCAGTGATTGGTCAGTGGGTTTGCTCACAATGAAGCAAAGGCAGTCACAACAGCAAAAAACGCAGCCTCTGCCGACACACTCACCCCGACACACTCACACTCACACCCCGACACACTCACACCGACACGCTCACGCTCACCCCGACACACTCACGCTCACCCCGACACACTCACACTCACACCGACACACTCACCCCGACACACTCACCCCAACACACTCACATTCACCCCGACACGCTCAAACTCACCCCGACACACTCACACTCACCCCGACACACTCACCCCGACACACTCACACTCACACTCACCCCGACATACTCACCCCGACACACTCACCCCGACACACTCACTCCGACACACTCACACTCACCCCGACACGCTCACACTCACCCCGACACACTCACACTCACCCCAACACACTCACCCCGACACACTCACACTCACCCCGACACACTCACCCCGACACACTCACTCCGACACACTCACACTCACCCCGACACACTCACACTCACCCCGACACACTCACCCCGACACACTCACACTCACACCAACACACTCACACTCACCCCGACACACTCACACACTAACCCCGACACACACTCACGCTCACCCCGACACACACTCACGCTCACCCCGACACACACTCACGCTCACCCCGACACACACTCATGCTCACCCCGACACACACTCACGCTCACCCCGACACACTCACCCCGACACACTCACCCCAACACACTCACACTCATCCCGACACACACTCACACTCACCCCGACGCACTCACATACTCACACTCACCCCGACACACTCACACTCACCCCGACACACTCACACACACACCCCGACACACTCACACACTCACCCCGACACACTCACCCCGACACACTCACACTCACCCCGACACACTCACCCCGACACACACTCACACTCACCCCGACACACTCACACTCACCCTGACACATACTCACACTCACCCCGACACACTCACACTCACACCGACACAAACACACTCACCCGACACATACTCACACTCACCCCGACACACTCACACTCATCCCGACACACACTCACACTCATCCCGACACACACACACACTCACCCCGACACACTCACACCGACACACACTCACACTCACCCCGACACACTCACATACTCACACTCACACCGACACACTCACACTCAACCCGACACACTCACACTCACCCCGACACACTCACCCCGACACACACTCACACTCATCCCGACACGCACTCACACTCATCCCGACACACTCACATACTCACACTCACCCCGAGACACTCACCCCGACACACTCACACTCACACCAACACACGCACACACTCACCCCGACACACACTCACACTCATCCCGACACACACTCACACTCACCCCGACACACTCACATAGACACACACACACTCACCCCGACACACTCACCCCGACACACTCACACTCACACCAACACACGCACACTCACCCCGACACACTCACCCTGACACACTCACACTCACACCAACACACTCACACCAAAACACACTCACCCCGACACACTCACACACTCACCCAGACACATACTCACACTCACCCTGACACACACACACTCACCCGACACACTCACACCGACACATACTCACACTCACCCCGACACACTCACACTCATCCCGACACACACTCACTCACCCCGACACACTCACACTCACCCCGACACACTCATCCCGACACACTCACACTCATCCCGACACACACTCACACTCACCCCGACACACTCACATACTCACACTCGCCCCGAGACACTCACACTCACCCCGAGACACTCGCACACTCACCCCGACACACACACACTCACCCCGACACACTCACCCCGACACACACTTACACTCACCACGACACACTCACACACTCACCCCGACACACTCACACACTCACCCCGACACACTCACCCCGACACACACTCACACTCACCCCGACACACTCACACACTCACCCCGACACACACTCACACTCATCCCGACACACACTCACACTCACCCCGACACACACACTCACCCCGACACACTCACACACTCACCCTGACACACACCCCGACACACTCACACACTCACCCCGACACACACTCACACTCACCCCGACACACTCACACACTCACCCCAACACACTCACACTCACCCCGACACACTCACACACCCCGACACATACTCACACTCACCCCGACACACTCATACTCATCCCGACACACACTCACACTCACCCCGACACACTCATCCCGACACACACTCACACTCACCCCGACACACTCATCCCGACACACACTCACACTCACCCCGACACACACTCACACTCACCCCGACACACTCACATACTCACACTCACCCCGAGACACACACCCCGACACACACACTCACCCCGACACACTCACCCCGGCACACTCACACCGACACACACTCACACTCATCCCGACACACTCACATACTCACACTCACCCCGACACACTCACACTCACCCCGACACACTCACACTCACCCCGACACATTCACCCCGGCACACTCACACCGACACACACTCACACTCATCCCGACACACACACACTCACACCGACACACAAACATACTCACACTCACCCCGACACACTCACACACTCACACTCACCCCGACACACTCACACTCACCCCGACACACTCACATACTCACACTCACCCCGACACACTCACATACTCACACTCACCCCGACACACACACACACTCACCCCGACACACACTCACACTCACCCCGACACGCTCACATACTCACACTCACACCGACACACTCACACTCAACCCGACACACTCACACTCACCCCGACACACACTCACACTCATCCCGACACGCACTCACACTCACCCCGACACACTCACATACTCACACTCACCCCGAGACACTCACCCCTACACACTCACACTCACACCAACACACGCACACACTCACCCCGACACACACTCACACTCACCCCGACACACTCACATAGACACGCACACACTCACCCCGACACACTCACATAGACACACACACACTCACACCGACACACTCACCCCGACACACTCACACTCACACCAACACACGCACACACTCACCCCGACACACACTCACACTCACCCCGACACACACACACTCATCCCGACACACTCACCCCGACACACTCACACTCACACCAACACACTCACCCCGACACACACATACTCACCCCGACACACACTCACCCCGACACACTCACATACTCACACCGACACACACGCACACACACACACTCACCCCGACACTCTCACACACACACACTCACCCCGACACACACACACTTACACCAACACACTCACACTCACCCTGACACACTCACACCCACCCTGACACTCACATACGCACACTCACCCCGACACACTCACACACCCCGACACACACACACACACACACACTCACCCCGACACACTCACACTCACCCTGACACTCACATACTCACACTCACCCCGACACACTCACATACTCACACTCACCCCAACACACTCACATACTCACACTCACCCCGACACACTCACACCGACATACACACACACTCACCGCAACACAGACACACACACACTCACCCCGACACACACACGCACTCACCCCGACACTCACACACTCACCCCCACACACACACATGCACACTCACCCCGACACTCACACACTCACCCCGACACACACACACACATGCACACTCACCCCGACACACTCACACCGGCACACACACACTCACTCCGACACACTCACACACTCACATTCACACCGACACACTCACCCCGACACATTCAGACACTCACCCTGACATACTCACACACTCATACTCACCCCGACACGACACACTCACACTCACACCGACACACTCACACAGACACACTCACCCCGACACCGACACACTCACACTCACCCCGACACACACACTCACACTCACCCCGACACACACACTTACTCACCCCGAGACACACACACACACTCACCCCGTGACACACACACACTCACCCCGACACACACACACACTCACCCCGACACACACACACACTCACACTCATCCCGACACACAGTCACCCCGACACACACTCACACTCACCGCGACACACACTCACACTCACTCCGAGACACACTCACACTCACCCCGACGCACTCACACTCACCCCAACACACACTCACACTCACCCTGACACACTCACACTCACCCCGACACACACTCACAATCACCCCGACACACACACACACCCCGACACACACACACTCACCCTGACACACTCACACTAACCCCGACACACACTCACACTCACCCCGACACACACTCACCCCGACACACACTCACACTCACCCCGACACACACTCACCCCGACACACTCACACTCACCCCAACACACACTCACTCCGACACACAAACACTCACCCCGACACACACACGCACTCACCCTGACACACACACTCTCACCCCGACACACACACACTCACCCCGACACACACACGCACTCACCCCGACACACTCACACTCACCCCGACACACACTCACACTCACCCCGACACACACTCACCCTGACACACACTCACCCTGACACACACACTCACCCCGACACACACACACTCACCCCGACACACACTCACACCGACACACTCACGCTCACCCCGACACACACTCACGCTCACCCCGACACACACTCACGCTCACCCCGACACACACTCATGCTCACCCCGACACACACTCACGCTCACCCCGACACACTCACCCCGACACACTCACCCCAACACACTCACACTCATCCCGACACACACTCACACTCACCCCGACGCACTCACATACTCACACTCACCCCGACACACTCACACTCACCCCGACACACTCACACACACACCCCGACACACTCACACACTCACCCCGACACACTCACCCCGACACACTCACACTCACACCGACACATACACACTCACCCGACACATACTCACACTCACCCCGACACACTCACACTCATCCCGACACACACTCACACTCATCCCGACACACACTCACACTCACCCCGACACACTCACCCCGACACACACTCACACTCACCCCGACACACTCACATACTCACACTCACACCGACACACTCACACTCAACCCGACACACTCACACTCACCCCGACACACTCACCCCGACACACACTCACACTCATCCCGACACGCACTCACACTCACCCCGACACACTCACATACTCACACTCACCCCGAGACACTCACCCCGACACACTCACACTCACACCAACACACGCACACACTCACCCCGACACACACTCACACTCATCCCGACACACACTCACACTCACCCCGACACACTCACATAGACACACACACACTCACCCCGACACACTCACCCCGACACACTCACACTCACACCAACACACGCACACACTCACCCCGACATACACTCACACTCACCCCGACACACACACACTCACCCCGACACACTCACCCTGACACACTCACACTCACACCGACACACTCACACCGACACACACTCACCCCGACACACTCACACACTCACCCAGACACATACTCACACTCACCCCGACACACACACACTCACCCGACACACTCACACCGACACATACTCACACTCACACCGACACACTCACACTCATCCCGACACACACTCACTCACCCCGACACACTCACATACTCACACTCACCCCGACACACTCACATACTCACACTCACCCCGACACACACACACACTCACACTCACCCCGGCACACACACACTCACACCGACACACTCACACTCACACCGACACACTCACACTCACCCCGACACACTCACAGTCACCCCGACACACTCACACTCACCCTGACACACTCACAACACACACACACACTCATACCGAGACACTCACCCCAACACACTCACCCCGACACACACATACTCACCCCGACACACACTCACCCCGACACACTCACATACTCACACCGACACACACGCACACACACACACTCACCCCGACACTCTCACACACACACACTCACCCCGACACACACACACTTACACCAACACACTCACACTCACTCTGACACACTCACACTCACCCTGACACTCACATACGCACACTCACCCCGACACACTCACACACCCCGACACACACACACACACACACACTCACCCCGACACACTCACACTCACCCTGACACTCACATACTCACACTCACCCCGACACACTCACATACTCACACTCACCCCAACACACTCACATACTCACACTCACCCCGACACACTCACACCGACATACACACACACTCACCGCAACACATTCACACACACACTCACCCCGACACACACACACTCACCCCGACACACACACACTCACCCCGACACACACACACTCACCCGACACACACACACTCACCCGACACACACACACTCACCCCGACACACACACTCACCCCGACACACACACACTCACCCCCACACACACACACTCACCCCGACACACACACACACTCACCCCGACACTCACACACTCACCCCCACACACACACATGCACACTCACCCCGACACTCACACACTCACCCCGACACACACACACACATGCACACTCACCCCGACACACTCACACCGGCACACACACACTCACTCCGACACACTCACACACTCACATTCACCCCGACACACTCACCCCGACACATTCAGACACTCACCCTGACATACTCACACACTCATACTCACCCCGACACGACACACTCACACTCACACCGACACACTCACACACTCGCCCCGACACACTCACCCCGACACCGACACACTCACACTCACCCCGACACACACACTCACCCCGACACACACACATACTCACCCCGAGACACACACACACACTCACCCCGTGACACACACACACTCACCCCGACACACACACACACTCACTCCGACACACACACACACTCACACTCATCCCGACACACACTCACCCCGACACACACTCACACTCACCGCGACACACACTCACACTCACTCCGAGACACACTCACACTCACCCCGACGCACTCACACTCACCCCAACACACACTCACACTCACCCTGACACACTCACACTCACCCCGACACACACTCACACTCACCCCGACACACACACACACCCCGACACACACACACTCACCCTGACACACTCACACTAACCCCGACACACACTCACACTCACCCCGACACACACTCACCCCAACACACACTCACACTCACCCCGACACACACTCACCCCGACACACTCACACTCACCCCAACACACACTCACCCCGACACAATCACACTCACCCCGACACACACTCACACCGACACACTCACACTCACCCCGACACACTCACACTCACCCCAACACACACTCACCCCGACACACACACACTCACCCCGACACACACTCACACCGACACACTCACACTCACCCCGACACACTCATCCCGACACACTCACACTCATCCCGACACACACTCACACTCACCCCGACACACTCACATACTCACACTCGCCCCGAGACACTCACACTCACCCCGACACACTCGCACACTCACCCCGACACACACACACTCACCCCGACACACTCACCCCGACACACACTTACACTCACCACGACACACTCACACACTCACCCCGACACACTCACACACTCACCCCGACACACTCACCCCGACACACACTCACACTCACCCCGACACACTCACACACTCACCCCGACACACACTCACACTCATCCCGACACACACTCACACTCACCCCGACACACACACTCACCCCGACACACTCACACACTCACCCTGACACACACCCCGACACACCCACCCCGACACACTCACACACTCACCCCGACACACACTCACACTCACCCCGACACACTCACACACTCACCCCAACACACTCACACTCACCCCGACACACTCACACACCCCGACACATACTCACACTCACCCCGACACACTCATACTCATCCCGACACACACTCACACTCACCCCGACACACTCACCCCGACACACACTCACACTCACCCCGACACACACTCACACTCACCCCGACACACTCACATACTCACACTCACCCCGAGACACACACCCCGACACACACACTCACCCCGACACACTCACCCCGGCACACTCACACCGACACACACTCACACTCATCCCGACACACTCACATACTCACACTCACCCCGACACACTCACACTCACCCCGACACACTCACACTCACCCCGACACATTCACCCCGGCACACTCACACCGACACACACTCACACTCATCCCGACACACACACACTCACACCGACACACTCACATACTCACACTCACCCCGACACACTCACACACTCACACTCACCCCGACACACTCACACTCACCCCGACACACTCACATACTCACACTCACCCCGACACACTCACATACTCACACTCACCCCGACACACACACACACTCATCCCGACACACACTCACACTCACCCCGACACACTCACCCCGACACACACACTCACCCCGACACACTCACATACTCACACTCACACCGACACACTCACACTCAACCCGACACACTCACACTCACCCCGACACACACTCACACTCATCCCGACACGCACTCACACTCACCCCGACACACTCACATACTCACACTCACCCCGAGACACTCACACTCACACCAACACACGCACACACTCACCCCGACACACACTCACACTCATCCCGACACACTCACCCCGACACACTCACATAGACACGCACACACTCACCCCGACACACTCACATAGACACACACACACTCACCCCGACACACTCACCCCGACACACTCACACTCACACCAACACACGCACACACTCACCCCGACACACACTCACACTCACCCCGACACACACACACTCATCCCGACACACTCACCCCGACACACTCACACTCACACCAACACACTCACACCGACACACACTCACCCCGACACACTCACACAGACACATACTCACACTCACCCCGACACACACACACTCACCCGACACACTCACACCGACACATACTCACACTCACACCGACACACTCACACTCATCCCGACACACACTCACTCACCCCGACACACTCACACTCACCCCGAGACACTCATCCCGACACACTCACACTCATCCCGACACACACTCACACTCACCCCGACACCCTCACATACTCACACTCACCCCGAGACACTCACACTCACCCCGACACACTCGCACACTCACCCCGACACACACACACTCACCCCAACACACTCACCCCAACACACACTTACACTCACCACGACACACTCACACACTCACCCCGACACACTCACACACTCACCCCGACACACTCACCCCGACACACACTCACACTCACCCCGACACACTCACACACTCACCCCGACACACACTCACACTCATCCCGACACACACTCACACTCACCCCGACACACACAATCACCCCGACACACACCCCGACACACTCACACACTCACCCCGACACACACTCACACTCACCCCGACACACTCACACTCACCCCGACACACTCACACACCCCGACACATACTCACACTCACCCCGACACACTCATACTCATCCCGACACACACTCACACTCACCCCGACACACTCATCCCGACACACACTCACACTCACCCCGACACACTCATCCCGACACACACTCACACTCACCCCGACACACACTCACACTCACCCCGACACACTCACATACTCACACTCACCCCGAGACACACACCCCGACACACACACTCACCCCGACACACTCACCCCGGCACACTCACACCGACACACACTCACACTCATCCCGACACACTCACATACTCACACTCACCCCGACACACTCACACTCACCCCGACACACTCACACTCACCCCGACACATTCACCCCGGCACACTCACACCGACACACACTCACACTCATCCCGACACACACACACTCACACCGACACACTCACCCCGACACACTCACACACTCACACTCACCCCGACACACTCACACTCACCCCGACACACTCACATACTCACACTTATCCCGACACACTCACATACTCACACTCACCCCGACACACACACACACTCACACTCACCCCGACACACACACACTCACACCGACACACTCACACTCACACCGACACACTCACACTCACCCCGACAGACTCACAGTCACCCCGACACACTCACATACTCACACTCACCCTGACACACTCACAACACACACACACACTCATACCGAGACACTCACCCCAACACACTCACCCCGACACACACATACTCACCCCGACACACACTCACCCCGACACACTCACATACTCACACCGACACACACGCACACACACACACTCACCCCGACACTCTCACACACACACACTCACACCGACACACACACACTTACACCAACACACTCACACTCACTCTGACACACTCACACTCACCCTGACACTCACATACGCACACTCACCCCGACACACTCACACACCCCGACACACACACACACACACACACTCACCCCGACACACTCACACTCACCCTGACACTCACATACTCACACTCACCCCGACACACTCACATACTCACACTCACCCCAACACACTCACATACTCACACTCACCCCGACACACTCACACCGACATACACACACTCACCCCGACACACACACACTCACCCCGACACACACACACTCACCCGACACACACACACACTCACCCGACACACACACACTCACCCCGACACACACACTCACCCCGACACACACACACTCACCCCCACACACACACACTCACCCCGACACACACACACACTCACCCCGACACTCACACACTCACCCCCACACACACACATGCACACTCACCCCGACACTCACACACTCACCCCGACACACACACACACATGCACACTCACCCCGACACACTCACACCGGCACACACACACTCACTCCGACACACTCACACACTCACCTTCACCCCGACACACTCACCCCGACACATTCAGACACTCACCCTGACATACTCACACACTCATACTCACCCCGACACGACACACTCACACTCACACCGACACACTCACACACTCGCCCCGACACACTCACCCCGACACCGACACACTCACACTCACCCCGACACACACACTCACACTCACCCCGACACACACACATACTCACCCCGAGACACACACACACACTCACCCCGTGACACACACACACTCACCCCGACACACACACACACTCACCCCGACACACACACACACTCACACTCATCCCGACACACACTCACCCCGACACACACTCACACTCACCGCGACACACACTCACACTCACTCAGAGACACACACACACTCACCTCGACGCACTCACACTCACCCCAACACACACTCGCACTCACCCCGACACACACTCACCCCGACACACACTCACACTCACCCCGACACACACTCACCCCGACACACTCACACTCACCCCAACACACACTCACCCCGACACACAAACACTCACCCCGACACACACACGCACTCACCCTGACACACACACTCTCACCCCGACACACACACACTCACCCCGACACACACACGCACTCACCCCGACACACTCACACTCACCCCGACACACACTCACACTCACCCCGACACACACTCACCCTGACACACACTCACCCGGACACACACACTCACCCCGACACACACACACTCACCCCGACACACACTCACACCGACACACTCACGCTCACCCCGACACACACTCACGCTCACCCCGACACACACTCACGCTCACCCCGACACACACTCACGCTCACCCCGACACACTCACCCCGACACACTCACCCCAACACACTCACACTCATCCCGACACACACTCACACTCACCCCGACGCACTCACATACTCACACTCACCCCGACACACTCACACTCACCCCGACACACTCACACACACACCCCGACACACTCACACACTCACCCCGACACACTCACACTCACCCCGACACACTCACCCCGACACACACTCACACTCACCCCGACACACTCACACTCACCCTGACACATACTCACACTCACCCCGACACACTCACATACTCACACTCACCCCGACACACTCACACTCACCCCGACACACTCACACACACACCCCGACACACTCACACACTCACCCCGACACACTCACCCCGACACACTCACACTCACCCCGAAACACTCAACCCGACACACACTCACACTCGCCCCGACACACTCACACTCACCCTGACACATACTCACACTCACCCCGACACACTCACACTCACACCGACACATACACACTCACCCGACACATACTCACACTCACCCCGACACACTCACACTCATCCCGACACACACTCACACTCATCCCGACACACACTCACACTCACCCCGACACACTCACCCCGACACACACTCACACTCACCCCGACACACTCACATACTCACACTCACACCGACACACTCACACTCAACCCGACACACTCACACTCACCCCGACACACTCACCCCGACACACACTCACACTCATCCCGACACGCACTCACACTCACCCCGACACACTCACATACTCACACTCACCCCGAGACACTCACCCCGACACACTCACACTCACACCAACACACGCACACACTCACCCCGATACACACTCACACTCACCCCGACACACACACACTCACCCCGACACACTCACCCTGACACACTCACACTCACACCGACACACTCACACCGACACACACTCACCCCGACACACTCACACACTCACCCAGACACATACTCACACTCACCCCGACACACACACTCACCCGACACACTCACACCGACACATACTCACACTCACCCCGACACACTCACACTCATCCCGACACACAGTCACTCACCCCGACACACTCACACTCACCCCGACACACTCATCCCGACACACTCACACTCATCCCGACACACACTCACACTCACCCCGACACACTCACATACTTACACTCGCCCCGAGACACTCACACTCACCCCGACACACTCGCACACTCACCCCGACACACACACACTCACCCCGACACACTCACCCCGACACACACTTACACTCACCACGACACACTCACACACTCACCCCGACACACTCACACACTCACCCCGACACACTCACCCCGACACACACTCACACTCACC
Organism: Cetorhinus maximus; assembly: GCF_964194155.1. Classification (NCBI taxonomy): domain Eukaryota; kingdom Metazoa; phylum Chordata; class Chondrichthyes; order Lamniformes; family Cetorhinidae; genus Cetorhinus; species Cetorhinus maximus. The sequence continues at coordinate 36,968 of NW_027597004.1, read as the reverse complement.
CCGACACACTCACACACTCACCCCGACACACACTCACACTCATCCCGACACACACTCACACTCACCCCGACACACACACTCACCCCGACACACTCACACTCACCCCGAAACACTCAACCCGACACACACTCACACTCGCCCCGACACACTCACACTCACCCTGACACATACTCACACTCACCCCGACACACTCACACTCACACCGACACATACACACTCACCCGACACATACTCACACTCACCCCGACACACTCACACTCATCCCGACACACACTCACACTCATCCCGACACACACTCACACTCACCCCGACACACTCACCCCGACACACACTCACACTCACCCCGACACACTCACATACTCACACTCACACCGACACACTCACACTCAACCCGACACACTCACACTCACCCCGACACACTCACCCCGACACACACTCACACTCATCCCGACACGCACTCACACTCACCCCGACACACTCACATACTCACACTCACCCCGAGACACTCACCCCGACACACTCACACTCACACCAACACACGCACACACTCACCCCGACACACACTCACACTCACCCCGACACACACACACTCACCCCGACACACTCACCCTGACACACTCACACTCACACCAACACACTCACACCGACACACACTCACCCCGACACACTCACACACTCACCCAGACACATACTCACACTCACCCCGACACACACACACTCACCCGACACACTCACACCGACACATACTCACACTCACACCGACACACTCACACTCATCCCGACACACACTCACTCACCCCGACACACTCACACTCACCCCGACACACTCATCCCGACACACTCACACTCATCCCGACACACACTCACACTCACCCCGACACACTCACATACTCACACTCGCCCCGAGACACTCACACTCACCCCGACACACTCGCACACTCACCCCAACACACACACACTCACCCCGACACACTCACCCCGACACACACTTACACTCACCACGACACACTCACACACTCACCCCGACACACTCACACACTCACCCCGACACACTCACCCCGACACACACTCACACTCACCCCGACACACTCACACACTCACCCCGACACACACTCACACTCATCCCGACACACACTCACACTCACCCCGACACTCACACTCACCCCGACACACTCACACACTCACCCCGACACACACTCACACTCACCCCGACACACTCACACACTCACCCCAACACACTCACACTCACCCCGACACACTCACACACCCCGACACATACTCACACTCACCCCGACACACTCATACTCATCCCGACACACACTCACACTCACCCCGACACACTCATCCCGACACACACTCACACTCACCCCGACACACTCATCCCGACACACACTCACACTCACCCCGACACACACTCACACTCACCCCGACACACTCACATACTCACACTCACCCCGAGACACACACCCCGACACACACACTCACCCCGACACACTCACCCCGGCACACTCACACCGACACACACTCACACTCATCCCGACACACTCACATACTCACACTCACCCCGACACACTCACACTCACCCCGACACACTCACACTCACCCCGACACATTCACCCCGGCACACTCACACCGACACACACTCACACTCATCCCGACACACACACACTCACACCGACACACTCACATACTCACACTCACCCCGACACACTCACACACTCACACTCACCCCGACACACTCAAACTCACCCCGACACACTCACATACTCACACTCACCCCGACACACTCACATACTCACACTCACCCCGACACACACACACACTCATCCCGACACACACTCACACTCACCCCGACACACTCACCCCGACACACACTCACACTCACACCGACACACTCACATACTCACACTCACACCGACACACTCACACTCAACCCGACACACTCACACTCACCCCGACACACACTCACACTCATCCCGACACGCACTCACACTCACCCCGACACACTCACATACTCACACTCACCCCGAGACACTCACACTCACACCAACACACGCACACACTCACCCCGACACACACTCACACTCATCCCGACACACTCACCCCGACACACTCACATAGACACGCACACACTCACCCCGACACACTCACATAGACACACACACACTCACCCCGACACACTCACCCCGACACACTCACACTCACACCAACACACGCACACACTCACCCCGACACACACTCACACTCACCCCGACACACACACACTCATCCCGACACACTCACCCCGACACACTCACACTCACACCAACACACTCACACCGACACACACTCACCCCGACACACTCACACAGACACATACTCACACTCACCCCGACACACACACACTCACCCGACACACTCACACCGACACATACTCACACTCACACCGACACACTCACACTCATCCCGACACACACTCACTCACCCCGACACACTCACACTCACCCCGAGACACTCATCCCGACACACTCACACTCATCCCGACACACACTCACACTCACCCCGACACCCTCACATACTCACACTCACCCCGAGACACTCACACTCACCCCGACACACTCGCACACTCACCCCGACACACACACACTCACCCCAACACACTCACCCCGACACACACTTACACTCACCACGACACACTCACACACTCACCCCGACACACTCACACACTCACCCCGACACACTCACCCCGACACACACTCACACTCACCCCGACACACTCACACACTCACCCCGACACACACTCACACTCATCCCGACACACACTCACACTCACCCCGACACACACACTCACCCCGACACACACCCCGACACACTCACACACTCACCCCGACACACACTCACACTCACCCCGACACACTCACACTCACCCCGACACACTCACACACCCCGACACATACTCACACTCACCCCGACACACTCATACTCATCCCGACACACACTCACACTCACCCCGACACACTCATCCCGACACACACTCACACTCACCCCGACACACTCATCCCGACACACACTCACCCCGACACACACTCACACTCACCCCGACACACTCACATACTCACACTCACCCCGAGACACACACCCCGACACACACACTCACCCCGACACACTCACCCCGGCACACTCACACCGACACACACTCACACTCATCCCGACACACTCACATACTCACACTCACCCCGACACACTCACACTCACCCCGACACATTCACCCCGGCACACTCACACCGACACACACTCACACTCATCCCGACACACACACACTCACACCGACACACTCACCCCGACACACTCACACACTCACACTCACCCCGACACACTCACACTCACCCCGACACACTCACATACTCACACTCACCCCGACACACTCACATACTCACACTCACCCCGACACACACACACACTCACACTCACCCCGACACACACACACTCACACCGACACACTCACACTCACACCGACACACTCACACTCACCCCGACACACTCACAGTCACCCCGACACACTCACATACTCACACTCACCCTGACACACTCACAACACACACACACACTCATACCGAGACACTCACCCCAACACTCTCACCCCGACACACACATACTCACCCCGACACACACTCACCCCGACACACTCACATACTCACACCGACACACACGCACACACACACACTCACCCCGACACTCTCACACACACATACTCACCCCGACACACACACACTTACACCAACACACTCACACTCACCCTGACACACTCACACCCACCCTGACACTCACATACGCACACTCACCCCGACACACTCACACACCCCGACACACACACACACACACACTCACCCCGACACACTCACACTCACCCTGACACTCACATACTCACACTCACCCCGACACACTCACATACTCACACTCACCCCAACACACTCACATACTCACACTCACCCCGACACACTCACACCGACATACACACACACTCACCGCAACACATTCACACACACACTCACCCCGACACACACACACTCACCCCGACACACACACACTCACCCCGACACACACACACTCACCCGACACACACACACTCACCCGACACACACACACTCACCCCGACACACACACTCACCCCGACACACACACACTCACCCCGACACACACACACTCACCCCGACACACACACACACTCACCCCGACACTCACACACTCACCCCCACACACACACATGCACACTCACCCCGACACTCACACACTCACCCCGACACACACACACACATGCACACTCACCCCGACACACTCACACCGGCACACACACACTCACTCCGACACACTCACACACTCACTTTCACCCCGACACACTCACCCCGACACATTCAGACACTCACCCTGACATACTCACACACTCATACTCACCCCGACACGACACACTCACACTCACACCGACACACTCACACACTCGCCCCGACACACTCACCCCGACACCGACACACTCACACTCACCCCGACACACACACTCACACTCACCCCGACACACACACATACTCACCCCGAGACACACACACACACTCACCCCGTGACGCACACACACTCACCCCGACACACACACACACTCACCCCGACACACACACACACTCACACTCATCCCGACACACACTCACCCCGACACACACTCACACTCACCGCGACACACACTCACACTCACTCCGAGACACACTCACACTCACCCCGACGCACTCACACTCACCCCAACACACACTCACACTCACCCTGACACACTCACACTCACCCCGACACACACTCACACTCACCCCGACACACACACACACCCCGACACACACACACTCGCCCTGACACACTCACACTAACCCCGACACACACTCACACTCACCCCGACACACACTCATCCCGACACACACTCACACTCACCCCGACACACACTCACCCCGACACACTCACACTCACCCCAACACACACTCACCCCGACACACAAACACTCACCCCGACACACACACGCACTCACCCTGACACACGCACTCTCACCCCGACACACACACACTCACCCCGACACACACACGCACTCACCCCGACACACTCACACTCACCCCGACACACACTCACACTCACCCCGACACACACTCACCCTGACACACACTCACCCTGACACACACACTCACCCCGACACACACACACTCACCCCGACACACACTCACACCGACACACTCACACTCACCCCGACAGACACACACTCACCCCGACACACACACACACACTCACCCCGACACACACCCCGACACACTCATACTCACCCCGACACACACTCACACTCACCCCGACACACACTCACATTCACCCCGACACACACACACACTCACCCCGACACACACACACACTCACCCCGACACACTCACCCCGACACACACTCACACTCACCCCGACACACACTCACACTCAGCCCGACACACACTCACACTCACCCCGACACACACACACACTCACCCCGACACACACTCACACTCACTCCGACACACACTCACCCCGACACACACTCACCCCGACACATACACACACACCCCGACACAAACTCACACTCACTCCGACGCACACTCACCCCGACACACACTCACCCCGACACACACACACACTCACCCCGACACACACTCACACTCACCCCGACACACACTCACACTCACCCCGACACACACTCACACTCACCCCGACACACACTCACCCCGACACACACTCACCCCGACACACACACACACACTCACCCCGACACACACTCACACTCACCCCGACACACACTCACCCCGACACACTCACCCCGACACACACACGCACAGACATACACACACGCCCCAACACACACACACGCACGGACACACACACTCACACACCCCGACGCGCACACGCACACCCCGACATGCACTCACGTCACGACACACACACACATCCAGACACACAGCACCGTCTACCCCTCCCTGACACTGATCCTCCTTCTTTTCCTCACCATCCATCTCCCTCTGTACATCTCCTTCCAGTTCACTCCTTGTTCTAGTTCACTCCTTGTTCTCTCCCTCCCTCTCGCTATCTCCCCTTCTGCCTCCCTTCCTCGTCTTCGCCCAAACCAATCACTTACCACAGTTCTGCAGGAGTCAATGTTGGGACCACAACTTTTCACTTTTCACTTCCTAGATGAAGGAACTGAGGGCATCCTGGCTAAGTTTGCAGATGATACAAAGGAACAGGTAGTATTGAGGAGGTGGGGAGGCTGCAGAAGGATTTGGACAGGTTAGGAGAATGGGCAATGAAGTGGCAGATGGATTACAACGTGGGGAAGTGTGAGGTCATGCACTTTGGTAGGAAGAATAGAGGCATAGACTATTTTGTAAATGGGGAGAGAATTCAGAAATCTGGAGTGCAAAGGGACTTGGGAGTCCTAGTCCAGGATTCTCTTAAGGTTAACTTGCAGGTTGAGTCGGTAGTTAGGAAGGCAAATGCAATGTTGGCATTTATTTCGAGAGGACTCAAATATAAAAGCAGGGATGTGCTGCTGAGGCTTTGTAAGGCTCTGGTCAGACCACATTTAGAATATTGTGAGCAATTTTGGGCCCCGTATCTCAGGAAGGATGTGCTGGCCCTGGAGAGGGTCCAGAGGAGGTTCACGAGAACGATCCCAGGAATGAAAGGCTTAACATATGAGGAACGTTTGAGGACTCTGGGTCTATACTCGATGGAGTTTAGAAGAATGAGGGGGGATCTGATTGAAACTTACAGAACACTGAAAGGCCTGGATAGGGTGGACGTGGGGAAGATGTTTCCATTAGTAGGAGAGACTAGGACCCGAGGGCACAGCCTCAGAGTAAAGGGAAGACCTTTTAGAACAGAGATGATGAGAAACTTCTTTAGCCAGAGAGTGGTGAATCTATCGAATTCATTGCCACAGAAGTCTGTGGAGGCCAGGTCATTGAGTGTATTTAAGACCGAGATAGATAGGTTCTTGGTTGGTAAGGGGATCAAAGGTTACGGGGAGAAGGTGGGAGAATGGGGTTGAGAAACTTATCAGCCATGATTGAATGGCGGAGCAGACTCGATGGGCCGAATGGCCAAATTTCTGCTCCTATGTCTTATGGTCTAATGGTCTTTCCTCCAACACTGCCCTGACCTGTCACTTCCCCCTCCTCTTTCCTTCTCAGGCCCCTTCCCGCCTCCCTCCCGTCCTGGTCTCCGTTCAGTGCCCTTTGAGCCAGTCACTAAGCCCTTACCCCGACAGCGAATCGCAGGATGTCTTTGCTCTGGGCTAGTGCGATGGCCTCAGCGAATGTGGTGTCTTGATCGTTGGATCTCCCATCTGTGATTACAATCATCACCCGTTTGGAGTCAGCCCGAAGCCCACTGTCCCGCACAAAGATCTCCTGGCTGGGGAAACAAAGGGAGATTCCAGTTAACATGGGGACATGTGTTTGTGTGTCTGTGTGTTTTTGTATGTGTGCGATTTCAGGTGTTTCTACATGTCTATGTAGATGGGTGTTTGTGTGTGTGCATGTGTGTGTGCATGTTTGTACATGTGGGCTGGGTGGGTGCCATGTATATGTGTCTGCATTTATATGTGTACATATGGGTACATGTGGCCTTGTACACATCCGCATGTGTGTACAAGTGTCTGGCAATGGTTAATGCATGTGCAAGTGTTTGTATACATACGGGGGTGTATGTGTAAATGTGGCTCTGTACAAGTGTGTGGGTGTGTGCACACGTGCATTTCCATATGTGTGTACACACTGCAGTCTGTGCACACGTGTATAGATATACATAAGGACACGTGTACAGCTGGGTGACACTGACTTTTGGTGTGTGCACATATTTATTTGCAAATGTCTGCTGACATGTGTATGCGTGAACACTCATGTTTCTGTATGTTCACATTAGCACAAAGCTTGAATCACCCCTCCACTGTCACCCCCACAACCCTCTTTTACCCCTCCCCTGTGACCCCCACACCCCCAACCCTCTTTTACCCCTCCCCTATCACCCCCACACCCCCACCCATCCTTTACCCCTCCCCTGTCACCCCCACACCCCCAACCCTCTTTTACCCCTCCCCTGTCACCCCCACCCACTCCAACCCTCCTTTACCCCTCCCCAGTGACCCCCACACCCCCAACCCTCTTTTACCCCTCCCCTGTCACCCCCACACCCCCCAATCCTCCTTTACCCCTCCCCTGTGACCCCCACACCCCCAACCCTCTTTTACCCCTCCCCTGTGACCCCCACACCCCCAACCCTCTTTTACCCCTCCCCTGTCACCCCCACACCCCCCAACCCTCCTTTACCCCTCCCCTGTGACCCCCACACCCCCAACCCTCTTTTACCCCTCCCCTGTCACCCCCACACCCCCAACCCTCCTTTACCCCTCCCCTGTCACCCCCACACCCCCAACCCTCTTTTACCCCTCCCCTGTCACCCCCCACACTCCCCAACCCTCTTTTACCCCTCCCCTGTCACCCCCACACCCCCCAACCCTCCTTTACCCCTCCCCTGTCACCCCCACCCCCCAACCCTCTTTTACCCCTCCCCTGTCACCCCCACACCCCCCAACCCTCCTTTACCCCTCCCTTGTCACCCCCACCCCCCAACCCTCTTTTACCCCTCCCGTCACCCCCACACCCCCAACCCTCTTTTACCCCTCCCCTGTCACCCCCACACCCCCACACCCCCACAACCCTCTTTTAATCCTCCCCTGTCACCCCCACACCCCCACAACCCTCTTTTAATCCTCCCCTGTCACCCCCACACCCCCACAACCCTCTTTTAATCCTCCCCTGTCACCCCCACCCCTCTTTTACCCCTCCCGTCACTCCCACACCCCCCAACCCACCTTTAAATCCTCCTGTCACCCCTACACCCCCCACACTGCCCCAACCTTCTTTTACCCCTCCCCTGGCATGTGGCAATGACACAGCTTCTGGACACATAGTGATCACCTCTCTGCCCTCGGTTCTCGGAGAGAGAGCTCTCACATTAACGCTCTGATCTGGAACTCTCTCCCAGTGACAGACAATACAGTCTCCTGTACATAATCGCATAATCAGCTCACCCCTCAGTCTGCTCTCTTCTCGCGATCAGAGTCCCAGCCTGTTCAAGCATTCCTGATAGTTCTAGGCTCTCGGTTCTAGTATCATCTTTGTAAGTATGTTTGCACTTTCTCCAATGTCTCTACAGGCTTTTAATAGTATGGAGACTGGAACTGTGCACAGTGCTCCAAGTGTGGTCTAACTGAGGGATATAGAGACCGGAGCTATGCACAGTGCTCCAAGTGTGGTCTAATCGAGGGATATAGAGACCAGAACTGTGCACAGTGCTCCAAGTGTGGTCTAATCGAGGGATATAGAGACCGGAGCTATGCACAGTGCTCCAAGTGTGGTCTAACTGAGGGATATAGAGACCAGAACTGTGCACAGTGCTCCAAGTGTGGTCTAATCGAGGGATATAGAGACCAGAACTGTGCACAGTGCTCCAAGTGTGGTCTAATCGAGGGATATAGAGACCGGAGCTATGCACAGTGCTCCAAGTGTGGTCTAATCGAGGGATATAGAGACCAGAACTGTGCACAGTGCTCCAAGTGTGGTCTAATCGAGGGATATAGAGACCAGAACTGTGCACAGTGCTCCAAGTGTGGTCTAATCGAGGGATATAGAGACCAGAACTGTGCACAGTGCTCCAAGTGTGGTCTAACTGAGGGATATAGAGACCGGAGCTGGGCACAGTGCTCCAAGTCTAGTCTAACTGAGGGATATAGAGACCGGAGCTGGGCACAGTGCTCCAAGTCTAGTCTAACTGAGGGATATAGAGACCGGAGCTGGGCACAGTGCTCCAAGTCTAGTCTAACTGAGGGATATAGAGACCGGAACTGTGCACAGTGCTCCAAGTGTGGTCTAATTGAGGGTCAATGCAAGTTTTCAGTTTTTTACTTTTCAGTCCAATATCTCTGAAAGTGAACTCTGTGTTTGGTTTGCTCTGTCTGTAAAAAGGTGTATTGTTAACTTTAATTATGTGTATCGGTACATCAGATATCTCTGCTCTTTTACTTCTAATCTTTCGGTTTTGTTCAAAATAGTCGTAAAATTGAACTGCATAGAAGGAGGCCCTTTGGCCATCATAAAAACAAAAAGCTAAAAGCTACTGCGGATGCTGGAAATCCAAAACAAAACAAAAACAGATTTATCTGGAAAAACTCAGCAAGTCTGGCAGCATCGGCGGAGAAGAAATCAGTTAACGTTTCGAGCCCTCATGGCCCTTCGGCAGAACTGCAGCATAGTTTCAGCAAGGGAGAAATAAAAATTAGTTTAAGGTGGGTGGGGGGGGTGGAAGAGACACATTGAGGGTGTGGTGTGAGCAGATAATCAAAGGATGTCATAGACAAAAGGGTCAAAGAGGTGTTGAAGGTGGTGGTCTTTGTCTGAGAAAAGTGCTAATTAAGAATGGAAGACAGGATATTCAAAGTACAGCTCTAGTGGGGGTGGGGTGGAAAGACTAAAGGTTTTAGTTTTAGATTTAAAAATAATGGAAATAGGTGGGGAAAGAAGAATCTATATAAATTATTGAAAAAAAAAAGCGGGTGGGGGGGGAAAAAGAAACGGGGTGGGGATGGTGGGAGTTTAAGATCTAAAGTTGTTGAATTCAATATTCAGTCCAGAGGGCTGTAAAGTGCCTAGTCGGAAGATGAGGTGCTGTTCCTCCAGTTTGCGTTGGGCTTCACTGGAACAATGCAGCAAGCCAAGGACAGACATGTTGGCAAGAGAACAGGGTGGAGTGTTAAAATGGCAAGCGACAGGGAGGTTTGGGTCTTTCTTGCGGACAGGCCGCAGGTGTTCCGCAAAACGGTCGCCCAGTTTGCGTTTGGTCTCTCCAATGTAGAGGAGGCCGCATTGGGAGCAACGAATGCAGTAGACTAAGTTAGGGGAAATGCAAGTGAAATGCTGCTTCACTTGAAAGGAGTGTTTGGGCCCTTGGACGGTGAGGAGAGAGGAAGTGAAGGGGCAGGTGTTGCATCTTCTGCGTGGGCATGGGGAGGTGCCATAACTGGGGGTTGAGGAGTAGGGGGTGATGGAGGAGTGGACCAGGGTGTCCCGGAGGGAACGATCCCTACGGAATGCCGTCAAGGGGGGTGAAGGGAAGATGTGTTTGGTGGTGGCATCATGCTGGAGTTGGCGGAAATGGCGGAGGATGATCCTTTGAATGCGGAGGCTAGTGGGGTGATAAGTGAGGACAAGGGGGACCCTATCATGTTTCTGGGAAGGAGGAGAAGGCGTGAGGGAGGATGCGCGGGATATGGGCCGGACACGGTTGAGGGCCCTCTCAACGACCGTGGATGGAAAACCTCGGTTAAGGAAGAAGGAGGACATGTCAGAGGAGCTGTTTTTGAAGGTAGTGTCATCAGAACAGATGCGACGGAGGCGAAGGAACTGAGAGAATGGGATGGAGTCTTTACAGGAAGCGGGGTGTGAGGAGCTGTAGTCGAGGTAGCTGTGGGAGTCGGTAGGCTTGTAATGGATATTGGTGGACAGTCTATCATCAGAAATTGAGACAGAGAGGTCAAGGAAGGGAAGAGAAGTGTCAGAGATGGACCATGTGAAGATGATGGAGGGGTGGAGATTGGAAGCAAAATTAATAAATTTTTCCAGGTCCCGACGAGAGCATGAAGCAGCACCGAAGTAATCATCAATGTACCGGAGAAAGAGTTGTGGGAGGGGGCCGGAGTAGGACTGGAACAAGGAATGTTCCACATACCCCATGCGGGTACCCATAGCCACAACTTTTATTTGGAGGAAGTGAGAGGAGTTAAAGGAGAAATTGTTCAGTGTGAGAACAAGTTCAGCCAGACGGAGGAGAGTAGTGGTGGATGGGGATTGTTGGGGCCTCTGTTCAAGGAAGAAGCTAAGGGCCCTCAGACCATCCTGGTGGGGGATGGAGGTGTAGAGGGATTGGACATCCATGGTGAAGAGGAAGCGGTTGGGGCCAGGGAACTGGAAATTGTTGATGTGACGTAAGGTGTCAGAGGAATCACGGATGTAGGTGGGAAGGGACTGGGCAAGGGGAGAGAGAAGGGAGTCAAGATAACGAGAAATGAGTTCCGATGAGACCGATCGTGTCAGCCTGTTCCTGCCCCACGGAACTCATTTCTCGTTATCTTGACTCCCTTCTCTCTCCCCTTGTCCAGTCCCTTCCCACCTACATCCGTGATTCCTCTGACACCTTACGTCACATCAACAATTTCCAGTTCCCTGGCCCCAACCGCTTCCTCTTCACCATGGATGTCCAATCCCTCTACACCTCCATCCCCCACCAAGATGGTCTGAGGGCCCTTAGCTTCTTCCTTGAACAGAGGCCCCAACAATCCCCATCCACCACTACTCTCCTCCGTCTGGCTGAACTTGTTCTCACACTGAACAATTTCTCCTTTAACTCCTCTCACTTCCTCCAAATAAAAGGTGTGGCTATGGGTACCCGCATGGGCCCCAGCTATGCCTGTCTCTTTATGGGGTATGTGGAACATTCCTTGTTCCAGTCCTACTCCGGCCCCCTCCCACAACTCTTTCTCCGGTACATTGATGATTACTTCGGTGCTGCTTCATGCTCTCGTCTGGATCTGGAAAAATTTATTAATTTTGCTTCCGATCTCCACCCTTCCATCATCTTCACATGGTCCATCTCTGACACTTTTCTTCCCTTCCTTGACCTCTCTGTCTCAATTTCTGATGATAGACTGTCCACCAATATCCATTACAAGCCTACCGACTCCCACAGCTACCTCGACTACAGCTCCTCACACCCCGCTTCCTGTAAAGACTCCATCCCATTCTCTCAGTTCCTTCGCCTCCGTCGCATCTGTTCTGATGACGCTACCTTCAAAAACAGCTCCTCTGACATGTCCTCCTTCTTCCTTAACCGAGGTTTTCCATCCACGGTCGTTGAGAGGGCCCTCAACCGTGTCCGGCCCATATCCCGCGCATCCTCCCTCACGCCTTCTCCTCCTTCCCAGAAACATGATAGGGTCCCCCTTGTCCTCACTTATCACCCCACTAGCCTCCGCATTCAAAGGATCATCCTCCGCCATTTCCGCCAACTCCAGCATGATGCCACCACCAAACACATCTTCCCTTCACCCCCCTTGACGGCATTCCGTAGGGATCGTTCCCTCCGGGACACCCTGGTCCACTCCTCCATCACCCCCTACTCCTCAACCCCCAGTTATGGCACCTCCCCATGCCCACGCAGAAGATGCAACACCTGCCCCTTCACTTCCTCTCTCCTCACCGTCCAAGGGCCCAAACACTCCTTTCAAGTGAAGCAGCATTTCACTTGCATTTCCCCTAACTTAGTCTACTGCATTCGTTGCTCCCAATGCGGCCTCCTCTACATTGGAGAGACCAAACGCAAACTGGGCGACCGTTTTGCGGAACACCTGCGGTCTGTCCGCAAGAAAGACCCAAACCTCCCTGTCGCTTGCCATTTTAACACTCCACCCTGTTCTCTTGCCAACATGTCTGTCCTTGGCTGGCTGCATTGTTCCAGTGAAGCCCAATGCAAACTGGAGGAACAGCACCTCATCTTCCGACTAGGCACTTTACAGCCCTCTGGGCTGAATATTGAATTCAACAACTTTAGATCTTAAACTCCCCCTCCCCCCATCCCCACCCCGTTTCTTTTTCCCCCCCCACCCGCTTTTTTTTTCAATAATTTATATAGATTCTTCTTTCCCCACCTATTTCCATTATTTTTAAATCTAAAACTAAAACCTTTAGTCTTTCCACCCCACCCCCACTAGAGCTGTACTTTGAATATCCTGTTTTCCATTCTTAATTAGCACTTTTCTCAGACAAAGACCACCACCTTCAACACCTCTTTGACCCTTTTGTCTGTGACATCCTTTGATTATCTGCTCACACCACACCCTCAATGTGTCTCTTCCCCCCCACCCACCTTAAACCAATTTATATTTCTCCCTTGCTGAAACTATGCTGCAGTTCTGCCGAAGGGCCATGAGGGCTCGAAACGTTAACTGATTTCTTCTCCGCCGATGCTGCCAGACTTGCTGAGTTTTTCCAGGTAATTCTGTTTTTGTTTTCCTTTGGCCATCATGTCTGTGCTGGCTCTTTGGTCTTGGTCTATCCCATTAGACCTGCTCATTCAGCCTCCTCCCTGCTCTTTCCCCATCTCCCTGGTGATCTTATCCCCTTCAAGTATTTCTCCAATTCCCCTTTCGAGTGTTCCGATTGAATCTGCTTCCACCGCCCCTTCAGGCAGCGCCTTCCAGATCACAACAGCTCGCTGTGTCTAAATACAAAACACTTTCCTCATCTCCCCCTCTGGTTCTTTTGCCGATTCTCTTCAATCTGGGCCCCTGTGTTCCTGACCCTCTTGTCACTGGGAATAGTTGCTTCTTATTTTCTCCAGCGAAGCCCCTCCTGATTTGGAATGCCTCGATTCAGCCTCCCATTTAACCTTCTCTACTCGAAGGAGAACAATCCCAGCTTCTCCCTTCTCCCCACACGGACTGAACTCCCTCATCCCGGCTCCCAGGCTGGGAATCCTGCTGTGCAGCCTCTCTGTGGTCACTTTCCCCCACTGAAGCCCTGAACTCACACCAGCGTTTTGATGGCGGTCGGGGTGTAGGTGTCTCCTGAAATCTGCCGAATCCCTGTCACCAGTGCCTCGTTCCTACGGCGCCTCTCGTATTCCTCAAAATTAAACTCCTTCTTCACAATGTCGGAGAACTGCATGACAGCAAACTGCGGAGCAGGGTGTCCGGAGGTCACAGTGCCGATGGAGAGAGAAAAGACCGTGTCAGTGAGAGGCGACGGGAACATTTTCCTGTGAACTCCCAACAGAATTCCCACTGTCAACACCCACCCGAGCTCCTCTGGAACTCCCAACAGAACCTGTTCACCAATCCCAGCCCTGTGCTCACTCACCTACCCTGACTCTCAACCCAACAATACCTCCGGTAACATTCCCAAATCCCACCATGGGGCCACTCCCTATCTCTGTAATCTCCTCCAGCCCCAACAACCCTCCCTATCTCTGTAATCTCCTCCAGCCCCTACACCTCTCCATTCTCTGTAACCTCCTCCAGCCCCTACAACCCTCCCTATCTCTGTAACCTCCTCCAGCCCCTACAGCCCTCCCTATCTCTGTAACCTCCTCCAGAACCTACAACCCTCCCTATCTCTGTAACCTCCTCCAGAACCTACAACCCTCCCTATCTCTGTAACCTCTTCCAGAAGCTACAACCCTCCCTATCTCTGTAACCTCTTCCAGAACCTACAACCCTCCCTATCTCTGTAACCTCCTCCAGAACCTACAACCCTCCCTATCTCTGTAACCTCCTCCAGCCCCTACAAACCTCCCTATCTCTGTAACCTCCTCCAGCCCCCACAACCCTCCCTATCTCTGTAACCTCCTCCAGAACCTACAACCCTCCCTATCTCTGTAACCTCCTCCAGCCCCTACACCCCTCCCTATCTCTGTAACCTCCTCCAGAACCTACAACCCTCCCTATCTCTGTAACCTCCTCCAGCCCCTACACCCCTCCCTATCTCTGTAACCTCCTCCAGTCCCTACAAGCCTCCCTATCTCTGTAACCTCCTCCAGCCCCTACAAGCCTCCCTATCCCTGTAACCTCCTCCAGCCCCTACAAGCCTCCCTATCTCTGTAACCTCCTCCAGTCCCTACAAGCCTCCCTATCTCTGTAACCTCCTGCAGCCCCTACACCCCTCCCTATCTCTGTAACCTCCTCCAGCCCCTACACCCCTCCCTATCTCTGTAACCTCCTCCAGCCCCTACACCCCTCCCTATCTCTGTAACCTCCTCCAGCCCCTACACCCCTCCCTATCTCTGTAACCTCCTCCAGCCCCTACACCCCTCCCTATCTCTGTAACCTCCTCCAGCCCCTACACCCCTCCCTATCCCTGTAACCTCCTCCAGCCCCTACAAGCCTCCCTATCCCTGTAACCTCCTCCAGCCCCTACAAGCCTCCCTATCCCTGTAACCTCCTCCAGCCCCTACAAGCCTCCCTATCTCTGTAACCTCCTCCAGCCCCTACAACCCTCCCTATCTCTGTAACCTCCTCCAGCTCCTACAACCCTCCCTATCTCTGTAACCTCCTCCAGCCCCTACAACCCTCCCTATCTCTGTAACCTCCTCCAGCCCCTACAACCCTCCCTATCTCTGTAACCTCCTCCAGCTCCTACAACCCTCCCTATCTCTGTAACCTCCTCCAGCCCCTACAACCCTCCCTATCTCTGTAACCTCCTCCAGCCCCTACAACCCTCCCTATCTCTGTAACCTCCTCCAGCCCCTACAACCCTCCCTATCTCTGTAACCTCCTCCAGCTCCTACAAGCCTCCCTATCTCTGTAACCTCCTCCAGAACCTACAAGCCTCCCTATCCCTGTAACCTCCTCCAGCCCCTACAAGCCTCCCTATCCCTGTAACCTCCTCCAGCCCCCACAACCCTCCCTATCTCTGTAACCTCCTCCAGCCCCTACAACCCTCCCTATCTCTGTAACCTCCTCCAGCCCCTACAACCCTCCCTATCTCTGTAACCTCCTCCAGCCCCTACAACCCTCCCTATCTCTGTAACCTCCTCCAGCCCCTATAACCCTCCCTATCCCTGTAACCTCCTCCAGCCCCCACAACCCTCCCTATCTCTGTAACCTCCTCCAGCCCCTACACCCCTCCCTATCTCTGTAACCTCCTCCAGCCCCTACACCCCTCCCTATCCCTGTAACCTACTCCAGCCCCTACAGCCCTCCCTATCTCTGTAACCTCCTCCAGAACCTACAACCCTCCCTATCCCTGTAACCTCCTCCAGCCCCTACACCCCTCCCTATCCCTGTAACCTCAGCGCAACAACTACAGGGGAGGCAGTGGAATACGGGTAATGTCACTAGAATAGTGATCCAGAGACCCAGGGTAATGCTCTCAGAATAAAAATAGAAAATTCTGGAAAAGCTGAGCGGGTCTGGTAACATCAGCGGCAGGAGAAACAGAGTTAATGTTTCCAGTCCATCTGACTCTTCTTCAGAACTCTGAGTTTCCAAAGTCCTGTAACCACTTTAATTGAGATCAGATCTCTGAAGAAGGGTCATATGGACTGGAAACGTTAACTTGGCTTTTCTCACCACCGATGCTGCCAGATGTGCTGAGTTTTCCCAGCATTCTCTGTTTTTATTGCAGATTTCCAGCATATGCAGTATTTTGCTTTTGTCTTTATGCTGTGGGGACCCGCGTTCCAATCACACCAGGGAAGATGGTGGAATTTGAATTCAATAAAAATATAGAATTTGAACTCTGATGACGACCATGAAACCATTGTCGATTGTTGTAAAAACCCATCGGGTTCACTAATGTCCTTTAGGGGAGGAAATCTGCTGTCCTCAGCTGGTCTGGCCTACATGTGACTCCAGACCCACAGTCAATGTGCTTGACTGTGAAAGGGTCTACCAGGCCACTCCATTGTAACAAACCACTATGAAGTCACAAAAAAGGAATGAAACCGGACGGACCACCCGGCATCGGCCTAGGCACCGGAAACGACAACGGCAAACTCAGCCCTGTCAACCCTGCAACGTCCTCCTTGCTAATGTCTGGGGGCTAGTGCTGAAATTGGGAGAGCTGTCTCACAGACTAGCCAAGCAACAGCCTGACATAGTCATCCTCACTGAATCATACCTTACAGATAATGTCCCAGACACCACCATCACCATCCCTGGGTATGTCCTCTCCCACTGGCAGGACAGACCCAGCAGAGGTGGCAGCACAGTGGGATACAGTCGGGAGGGAGTTTCCCTGGGAGTCCTCAACATCGTCTCCAGACCCCATGAAGTCTCATGACATCAGGTCAAACATGGGCAAGGAAACCTCCTGCTGGTGACCACGTACCGCTCTCCCTCAGCTGATGAATCAGTGCTTCCTCCATGTTGAACATCACTTGGAGGAAGCACTGAGGGTGGCAAGGGTGCAGAATATACTCTGGGTGGAGGGATCCAAGTGCATCACCAAAAGTGGCTCGGTAGCACCACGACTGACCGAGCTAGACGAGTCCTAAATGACATCACTGCTAGACTGGGTCTGTGGCAGGTGCTGAGGGAGCCAATAGGAGGGAAAAATGTACTTGATCTCATGACCTATTTGACCTCATCCTCACCAACCTGCCTGCCGCAGATGCATCTGTCCATGACAGTATCGGTAGGAGTGACCACCGCACAGTCATTGTGGAGACGAAGTCCCACCTTCACATTGAGGATACCCTCCATCATGTTGTGTGGCACTACCACCGTGCTAAATGGGACAGATTTCAGAGCTAGCAACTCAAGACTGTGGGCCATCAGCAGCAGCAGAATTGTATTAAACCATAATCTGTAACCTCATGGCCTGGCGTATCACCCACTCTACCATTACCACCAAGCTAGGGGATCAACCCTGGTTCAATGAAAAGTGCAGAAGGGCATGCCAGGAGCAGCACCAGACATACCTAAAAATGAGGTGTCAACCTGGTGTAGCTACAACCTGTGTGCCAAACAGCATAAGCAGCAAGTGATAGACAGAACTAATCGATTCCACAACCAACGGATCAGATCTAAGCTCTGCAGTCCTGCCACATCCAGTCGTGAATGGTGGTGGACAATTAAACAACTCACTGGAGGAGGAGGCTCCACAGAACATCAGTGCAAAAAATAAGGCTGAAGCATTCACAACAATCTTCAGCCAGAAGTGCCGAGTGGATGATCCATCTCGGCCTCCTCCAGAGTTCCCAGCATCACAGATGCCAGTCTTCAGCCAATTCGATTCACTCCACATGATATCAAGAAACAGCTGAAGGCATTGGATACTGCAAAAGCTATGGGCCCTGACAATATTCCGGCAATAGTACAGAAGACTTGTGCTCCAGGATTTACTGTGCCCCTAGCCAAGCTGTTCCAGTACAGCTACAACACTGGCATCTACCCGGCAATTTGGAAAATTGCCCAGTATTTCCTGTACACAAAAAGCAGGACAAATCCAACCCGGCCAATTACCATCCATCTCGATCATCAGTAAAGTAATGGCAGAGATCATCAACAGTGCTATCAAGTGGCACTTGCTTAGCAATAGCCTGCTCAATAGCACTCAGCTTGTGTTCCGCCAGGGTCACTCAGCTCTTGACCTCGTTACCGCCTTGGTTCAAACATGGACAAAAGAGCTGAACTCCCGAGGTGAGGTGAGAGTTACTGTCCTTGACATGAAGGCAACATTTGACCGAGTGTGGCATCAAGGAGCCCGAGCAAAACTGGAGTCAATGGGAATCGGGGGAAAACTCTCCGCTGGTTAGAGACATACCTAGCACAAAGGAAGATGGTTGTGGTTGTTGGAGGTCAGTCATCTCAGCTCCAGGACATCACTGCAGGAGTTCCTCAGGGTAGTGTCCTCGGCCCAACCATCTTCAGCTGCTTCATCAATGTCCTTCCTTCCATCATAAGATCAGTAGTGGGGATGTTCGCTGATGATTACACAATGTTCAGCACCATTTGCGACTCCTCAGGTACTGAAGCATTCTGTGTCCAAATGCAGCAAGACCTGGACAATATCCAGGCTTGGGCTGACAAGTGGCAAATAACAATCGTGCCACACAAGTGTCAGGCATTGACCATCTCCAACAAGAGAGAATCTAACCATCGTCCCTTGACATTCAATGGCATTACCAGCATTGAATCCCCCACTATCAACATCCTGGGGGTTATCGATGCCCAGAAACTGAATTGGACTTGGCATAAAAATACGGTGGCTACAAGAGCAGATCAGAGTCTAGGAATCCTGTGGTGAGTAACTCACCTCCTGTCTCCCCAAAGCCTGTCCACCATCTACAGGGCACAAGTCAGGAGCGTGATGGAATACTCCCCACTTGCCTGGATAAGTGCAGCTCCCACAACACTCAGAATCACAGAATTATTATGTCACAAAGGAGGCCATTCAGTCCATCATGTCTGCACTGGCTCTCCGAATGAGCATTATGGCTTACTGCCATTCTCCTGCTTTTTCCCCATAACCCCGCACATTGTTTCTATTTACATAATCATCGAAAGCCCTCTTGAATGCCTCGATTGAACCTGCCTCCACCACACTTTCAGGCAGTGCACTCCAGACCCGAACCACTCACTGTGTGAAGAAGTTTTTTCGTCCCATCGCATTTGCTTCTTTTACAAAACACTTTAAATCTGTGCCCTCTTGTTCTCAATCCCTTGATGAGCGGGAACAGTTTCTCCCTCTCTACTTTATTCAGCTCCCTCATGATTTTGAACATCTCTGTCAAATCTCCTCTAAGCCTTCTCCTCTCCAAGGAGAATAGTCCCAACCATTCCAATCTATCTTCATAAATAAAGTTTCTCCTCCCTGGAACCATTCTTGTAAACCACTTCTGCACAATGCGTTCACATCCTTCCTATAGTTTGGCGCCCAGAACTGTACACAATACTCCAGCTGAGGTTTAATTAGTGTCTTATATAAATTCAGCTCTTGTACTCTATGCCCTTTTAATAAAGCCCAGGATACCATATGCTTTATTAACTGCTCTCTCCACCTGTCCTCCCACCTTCAATAATCTATTCACATATACACCCAGCTCCCTCTGCTTCTGCACCCCTTTAAGAATTGTACCCCTTACTTTATGTTGTCTCTCCATGTTCTTCCTACCAAAATGCATCACCTCACACTCCTCTGACTGAATTTTTTGAGGAGGTGACCAGATGTGTGGATGAGGGTAGTGCAGCTGATGTAGTTTATATGGATTTCAGCAAAGCCTTTGACAAGGTCCCACATGGGAGACTTATAAAGAAGGCAAAGGCACATGGGATACAGGGTAATTTGATAAGGTGGATTCAAAATTGGCTTAATTGTAGGAGGCAGAGTGTGATGACAGAAGGATGCTTTAGTAACTGGAAGCCAGTGTCCAGTGGTGTACCACAGGGATCTGTGCTGGGTCCCCTATTATTCATCATTTATATAAACGACAGAGATGACTGTGTGGAGGGTAGGATTAGTAAGTTTGCGGGTGACACAAAGATTGGCCGGGTGGTTAACAGTGAGGTTGAGTGTCTTGGGCTACAGGAAGATATAGACGGGATGGTCAAATGGGCAGATAAGTGGCAGATGGAATTTAACCCTGAAAAGTGTGAGTGAGAGAGGGCAAGACGTAACCCCATAGTGAAAGAGACAGAGGCCAACAAGAGCCCCCAGAGCGAGGGCAACTCCACTGAGGGTAACAAGGAACCCCACAGAGAGAGAGGGCAACTTCACCGAGGGCCACAAGAGACCCCAGAGAGAAGGAGGGCAACAAGAGACCCAAGAGAGAGAGGGCTACTCCACTGAGGGTAACAAGAGACCCCAGAAAGAGGGAGGGCAACAAGAGACCCCAGAGAGAGAGGGCTACTCCACTGAGGGTAACAAGACACCCCAGAAAGAGGGAGGGCAACAAGAGACCCCAGAGGGAGAGGGCTACTCCACTGAGGGTAACAAGACACCCCAGAAAGAGGGAGGGCAACAAGAGACCCCAGAGGGAGAGGGCTACTCCACTGAGGGTAACAAGAGACCCCAGAGAGAGAGGGCTACTCCACTGAGGGTAACAAGACACCCCAGAAAGAGGGAGGGCAACAAGAGACCCCAGAGGGAGAGGGCTACTCCACTGAGGGTAACAAGAGACCACAGAGAGAGAGGGGGCTAATCCACTGAGGGTAACAAGAGACCCCAGAGAGAGAGAGGGCTACTCCACTGAGGGTAACAAGAGACCCCAGAGAGAGAGGGGGCTAATCCACTGAGGGTAACAAGAGACCCCAGAGAGAGGGAGGGCAACAAGAGACCCCAGAGAGTAGGGCAACAAGAGACCCCAGAGAGAGAGAAGGCTACTCCATTGAGGGTAACAAGAGACCCCAGGAAGAAGGAGGGCAACAGGAGACCCCAGAGACAGGGCAACCTGAGACCCCAGAGAGAGAGGGGGCAACTAGCGACCCTATAGAGGGGACAAGAGACCCCAGAGAGAGATAGAACAACAAGAGACCCCAGGGTGAGAGAGGGCAACTCCACCGAGGGGAACAAGAGACCCCAGAGAGTGGACAACTCCACCGAGGGGAACAAGAGACCCCAGAGAGTGGGCAACTCCACCGAGGGGAACAAGAGACCCCAGAGAGTGGGCAACTCCACCGAGGGCAACAAGAGACCCCAGAGAAAGGGCAACTCCACCGAGGGGAACAAGAGACCCCAGAGAGTGGGCAACGCCACCGAGGGCAACAAGAGACCTCAGAGAGTGGGCAACTCCACCGAGGGTAACAAGAGACCCCAGAGAGTGGGCAACTCCAGCGAGGGCAACAAGAGACCCAGAGAGAGGGCAACCTGAGACCCCAGAGAGTGGGCAACTCCACCGAGGGGAACAAGAGACCCCAGAGAGTGGGCAACTCCACCGAGGGTAACAAGAGACCCCAGAGAGTGGGCAACTCCAGCGAGGGCAACAAGAGACCCAGAGAGAGGGCAACCTGAGACCTCAGAGAGTGGGCAACTCCACCGAGGGGAACAAGAGACCCCAGAGAGTGGGCAACTCCACCGAGGGGAACATGAGACCCCAGAAAGTGGGCAACTCCACCGAGGGCAACAAGAGACCCCAGAGAGTGGGCAACTCCACTGAGGGCAACAAGAGACCCCAGAGAGAGGGCAACCTGAGACCCCATAGAGTGAGGGGATAACTAGCGACCCTATAGAGAAAGGGGACAACAAGAGACCCCAAAGTGAGAGAGGGCAACAGGAGACCCCAGAAGGAGGGTGAGAGAATAAACAATTGAAAGAACAAGTGATTGACCTTCAAAATCAAATGCAAATGGAATGCCTGACCTTTTCTCAACACGAAGAAATGAAGACTGTCTTAACCAGCAGAGTGGTGGCAGCAGAGCAGAAGACACGAGGAGACTCTAGTGAATTACAGGAACGCTCAAGATGAAGCAAGAGAGCCTCACAAAGAAAAGGAAAACCTGTTGAAAGATCTTGTCATCCTCCAAGAATCCCTCAAGACAACATTTTTTTATTCTGGAAACTTCTGAAGAGAGGGAAATGGAATTTAATGCCAATCTGAACAAACTGAAGAACCAGTTAGCAGAGAAGACTCAGCAACGGGATACGGGGTAATTTGATAAGGTGGATTCAAAATTGGCTTAGTTGTAGGAGACAGAGGGTGATGACAGTTGGATGCTTTAGTGACTGGAAGCCAGTGTCCAGTGGCGTACCACAGGGATCTGTGCCGGGTCCCCTATTATTTGTCATTTATATAAACGACAGAGATGACTATGTGGGGGGGTAGGATTAGTAAGTTTGCGGATGACACAAAGATTGGCCGGGTGGTTAACAGTGAGGTTGAGTGTCTTGGGCTACAGGAAGATATAGACGGGATGGTCAAATGGGCAGATAAGTGGCAGATGGAATTTAACCCTGAAAAGTGTGAGGTGATACACTTTGGATGGAGTAATTTGACAAGGAAGTATTCAATGAGCGACATGGCACTAGGAAGTTCTGAGGAACAAAGGGACCTTGGCGTGTGTGTCCATAGATCTCTGAAGGCGGAGGGGCATGTTAGTGGGGTGGTGAAAAAGGCATTTGGGACACTTGCCTTTATCAATCGAGGCATAGATCACAAAAGTAGGGAGGTCATATCGGAGTTGTATAGAACCTTGGTGAGGCCACAGCTGGAGTACTGTGTGCAGTTCTGGTCGCCACATTATAGGAAGGACGTGATTGCACTGGAGGGGGTGCAGAGGAGATTCACCAGGATGTTGCCTGGGATGAAACATTTAAGTTATGAAGAGAGGTTGGATAGACTTGGGTTATTTTCGTTGGAGCAGAGAAGACTGAGGGGTGACCTGATCGAGGTGTACAAGATTATGAGGGGTATGGACAGGGTGGATAGGGAGCAGCTGTTCCCCTTAGTTGAAGGGTCACTCACGAGGGGACATAAGTTCAAGATGAGGGGCAGGAGGATTAAGGGGGATGGGAGGGAAAACCTTTTTACCCAGAGGATGGTGACGGTCTGGAATGCGCTGCATGGGAGGGTGGTGGAGGCAGGTTGCGTCACATCCTTTAAAAAGCACCTGGACGAGCACTTGGCACGTCACAACATTCAAGGCTATGGGCCAAGTGCTGGTAAATGGGATTAGGTAGGTAGGTCAGGTGTTTCTGACGTGTCGGTGCAGACTCGATGGGCCGAAGGGCCTCTTCTGCACTGTGTGATTCTGTGAATGTTCAATATTCCAGGAGGAAGCCGAAAACCTACAAGAAACAGACTGAAAAGCTGATGAAGTTGTTGAATGGAAAAGAGGAGACATTGAAAGGAAAAACCGTCAAACTTTCCAAGCTGGGAGTGGATAATGAAGCCATGGGTATCACACTTACAGAACTGTAACAAGTGAAGACTTCACCAGAGACAGACCTGGCTAACAGTGATTCCAAAATGAATGACAAGGACATCGCTCTGCTGTAGACAGACAACAAAAAGGCAGAAAGGAGGTGTGAAAATGTCAATCCGACACTGAATCACAAGGCACGAGAAGATGACAAAACTGAGCTGCATGAGAAGATCCAAACGCTCGCAAAAGGATTTTAAAATCAAACAGCAAACAAGTGTTTGACTGAAACAAGTGGAAATGCAGGCTCCATTTCAGACGAGTTGTTTACAAAGAGAAACGCTATTCAAAGCAAAAAGCAAATCAAATGAAGCTAGCCAAGTACCTGAAACCCAGAGTACTGCTACCATTCCTCCAAACGTGACAGGCCGAGATGTGGAAGAAGTGTCAAGCCTCAAGACCATCTGAATTGGTAAAGTCAGAGACCTGAGATGGGGGAGCAGGGGCAGCGAGTAACAATAGTACTGTAATCGTCCTTTGGAAGGGCAAAAGCTTTCCTTCGGGAAGAAAGGGGGATGTTGTGATATTGTGCCTGCATTGTCATGTAAAGGTGCTCAGCACAGCAAGGGTTAATGTGGACTGGAGAATAGCACCACCCACGGTATGATGTATGGAGTCACATGGCACACTCTCGGAGAACTCCCGAGAACAGCACTCTGTAAGCAGTCCTCCTGCATGACAGTAACAGCCCCATGCACGATAGGAACCTGGGAACTGGAAATAGTTAAAGGCAGCCAATAAAGAGTTCATGTTTAAACATACAACTCTGCAGGATCTCCTCAATGAGCCCGCCTCCCACTGCAGCAGAAAGGAACACATACCATGGCACAGCCGGCACACACAAATATAAACTGACTATAATTGGGAAGAGCAAATATCCCAGGAGCTCCAAGAGTATTAGGACATCACCATTGTTCATTACTCTGTCAATAACAGAGCCTGGGTAACCAGGGACATGTTTTCCGATTGGTTTCACAGCCACTTTGCACCAGAGGCATGTGCCCACTGTCGGGTAGCTGGACTTGAAGCAAACTGACAAACCATGTTGCTCCTGGACAAACCCTTGGCAAAGAAGCATGTTTTCACTGTTAATTTCCCACCCGATTTAGCATCATTAATTCAGTTGATAATCAAGGCAATTTTCAGGTCACGAATGTAAATGATAGAAACAGTGATGATGAGGAGGACGTAGTAAATCCAGCAGAGAAAGTGCCCACAGACAATGCCATTAAGATGTGTGACGGGTTGATAGATGCACTCGAGCAATGTGCATTTGTAAGTGAGCAAGAAACAATGTCAGTCTAGAAAATAAAAGACAAACTTATGAAACAAAAAAGCAATGTTGATGAGGCAGATGAAGCTGGAAGAACAGTTCAAGGTTGTCTCCCAGCAGGAGTACACCGACAGTCTGAAACACTCCGAAAGCAGAACGCTTACCAACAGCTGGAAACTTTGACTAGGCGCCCTGCATTTGTTATTCAGTGGTAGACCTGACTTTTCTAGCCATGCTATTCACTTTAGGCTCTTGCCAGCCTCAGATACGGCTATTGGAATGTAAGCAGGCCTAGTCCTGGATGCGGTATGTGAAAACCAAAACCATCTGAAATACAAAATGTGTCCGGCCCCAAGGATTTTGGATACTGTAAAATTTTGCAAAATGAAATTCTAGCTACGATGAAGACCAACGATCCAAATACCAGATAGTTGCAAATAAAATGTCTACTGCCTCCCAGCACTAATATATTTCACTTAAAAAGCATAGTTTACTGATTTTGAGTGGCTCAAATGATAAAGACATGGGGAATCAGTGTAATAGTAAATTCAGAAATGAAGTGGCCAACACATTTTCTTCAAGTTCCTGCGCCTCAGAATTGCCCACGACACCAGTGGGTGTTACCTGTAGCATTGAGAAAGGAGAATCAGTGAATGTGCTGTATTCAAATTTTAAGAAAGCTTTTGATAAGGTCCCACACAGGAGGTCAGTACATGAAAGTACTGCTGCCCTTTCAGAGGGTCAGTACTGAGGGAGTGCTGCACGGTCGGAGGGTCAGTACTGAGGGAGCGCTGCACGGTCGGAGGGTCAGTACTGAGGGAGCGCTGCACTGTCGGAGGGTCAGTACTGAGGGAGTGCTGCACTGTCAGAGGGTCAGTACTGAGGGAGTGCTGCACTGTCAGAGGGTCAGTACTGAGGGAGTGCTGCACTGTCGGAGGGTCAGTACTGAGGGAGTGCTGCACTGTCAGAGGGTCAGTACTGAGGGAGTGCTGCACGGTCGGAGGGTCAGTACTGAGGGAGCGCTGCACTGTCGGAGGGTCAGTACTGAGGGAGTTCTGCCCTTTCAGAGAGTCAGTACTGAGGGAGTGCTGCACTGTCAGAGGGTCAGTACTGAGGGAGTGCTGCCCTTTCAGAGAGTCAGTACTGAGGGAGTGCTGCCCTTTCAGAGGGTCAGTACTGAGGGAGTGCTGCACTGTCGGAGGGTCAGTAATGAGGGGGTGCTGCACTGTCGGAGGGTCAGTAATGAGGGAGTGCTGCACTGTCGGAGGGTCAGTACTGAGGGAGTGCTGCACTGTCGGAGGGTCAGTACTGAGGGAGTGCTGCACTGTCGGAGGGTCAGTACTGAGGGAGTGCTGCACTGTCGGAGGGTCAGTACTGAGGGAGTGCTGCACTGTCGGAGGGTCAGTACTGAGGGAGTGCTGCACTGTCGGAGGGTCAGTACTGAGGGAGTGCTGCACTGTCGGAGGGTCAGTAATGAGGGGGTGCTGCACTGTCGGAGGGTCAGTAATGAGGGAGTGCTGCACTGTCGGAGGGTCAGTACTGAGGGAGTGCTGCACTGTCGGAGGGTCAGTACTGAGGGAGTGCTGCACTGTCGGAGGGTCAGTACTGAGGGAGTGCTGCACTGTCGGAGGGTCAGTACTGAGGGAGTGCTGCACTGTCGGAGGGTCAGTACTGAGGGAGTGCTGCACTGTCGGAGGGTCAGTACTGAGGGAGTGCTGCACTGTCAGAGGGTCAGATGAAGGCGGTCACTTTGACTACCTCATGTCCCCCCAGGTAGTCTTA
This sequence comes from Cetorhinus maximus, assembly GCF_964194155.1. Taxonomy (NCBI): domain Eukaryota; kingdom Metazoa; phylum Chordata; class Chondrichthyes; order Lamniformes; family Cetorhinidae; genus Cetorhinus; species Cetorhinus maximus. The sequence continues at coordinate 9,423 of NW_027597004.1, read as the reverse complement.
TAAATCTTTCAGACCGATTTTTTGTACTAGATGATGGACATTAATTGTCTACCCATTTTGCAACATTAGAACAGGAAGAACACTTCATTCCGAGCTCCTGAAGCCACTTGAGTAGTGCAATACTGACATTCTCATTGTCGGTTCTATGTGAGGCCTGTCCATCCCCACTGACAGCAGAAGTAAGTGGGCAGGAGCAGTCTGAGCAGGAAACAACTTAACAAAGCTTGCAATAAAGTGGATTGTACAATAGATCACAGGGTCCGGACATCCTGCAATTTCCAGGCGGACTTTCACAGAATGTTCCAGAAAAACCACAAAGCTATTCAGCTCAGCAATTCTCAGAAAGAGGTGAAATTTTATACTCCTACTCACTCCCCGCACTCTTTAAGGATCAGCTAATTCTCATCCCACTCTCCTCACTACCAGCCCCCTCTAATATCCCACCCAGTCTAATCCCACTCTCTCCCCCTCACTCCCCGCACCCTTTAATATCCCACCCAGTCTAATCCCACTCTCTCCCCACTCACTCCCCGCACCCTTTAATATCCCACCCAGTCTAATCCCACTCTCCCCCTCACTCCCCACACCCTTTAATATCCCACCCAGTCTAATCCCACTCTCCCCCTCACTCCCCGCACCCTTTAATATCCCACCCAGTCAAATCCCACTCTCCCCCTCACTCCCCACACCCTTTAATATCCCACCCAGTTTAATCCCACTCTCCCCCTCACTCCCCACACCCTTTAATATCCCACCCAGTCTAATCCCACTCTCCCCCTCACTCCCCACACCCTTTAATATCCCACCCAGTCTAATCCCACTCTCCCCCTCACTCCCCGCACCCTTTAATATCCCACCCAGTCAAATCCCACTCTCCCCCTCACTCCCCACACCCTTTAATATCCCACCCAGTTTAATCCCACTCTCCGAGGAGCGTTGGGAGGGGGAGCTGGAAGAGGTAATTTGTGGAAGAGGTCATGATAGAGAGAGAGAGAGAGAGGGAACTGACAGGCTCAGGATAGATTGAAAGGGTCAATTGGAGAAGAGAGGAGGTGGGAGAGGGATTGAGGGTTTGGCGAGAGGTGGAGGAGGTAGGGCAAGGGGTTGAGAGAAAGCTAGGAATGGGAGAAGAGAGGGAGTCAGGGGAGTGAGGGGGTGGCTGAGACAGGGAGGTGGAAGGAAGAAGGAGGGAGCCCAGCAGAGAGGGGGTGGGGGGAAGAGGGGGAAGGTGGTGTGGACGGACAATGAGGGCAACTGATGCAGAGCGGTTGGGTGAGGAAGGGGAACAGGAGGGGGAGACAGAGGTGATTGAGGGAATGGGGAAGGAGGAGGGGAGTGTGGCATGGGAGAGGGGGCAGTGGGGAGGGGCAGGAGAGTGAGTTAGAGAGAGGGAGAGGTGGTGGATTGGAGGGACTGGGGAGGGAATGGATGGGAGATGGAGGGGCAATGGAGGGGTTGAGGGCTGGAAAGGAAGAGAGAGAGGGAAGGAGGGATGATGAAGGAAGGATGCAGAGAGGGACAGAGGGAGGGTGGAAGGGAAGGAGAAAGGGACAGAGAGAGGGGTGAAGCGAGGGCTAAGTCGAGGGTTGGGGAGAGGGATGGAAGGAAGGATAGAGACAGCATTGGAGAGAGGGGTTGAGGGAGAGGAAGTTGGGGGTCCACCTGTACATCCCGATGGTAGAAGCGACGCAGCATCGTCACCATGAAATCCTTCATTCGGATAAAATCATCAGGTACAATACTGACTGAGCCATCGATCAGGAACGCCAGGTCCACCTTGGCAGTGAAACAGTCTAAGAGAGTGAACAGAGAGAGTGAGTGAGAGAGAGAGAGAGTGAGATAGAGTGAGAGAGAGAGGAGAGAGAGCGAGAGAGAGAAAGAGAGAGAGAGACCGAGAGAGAGAGAGCAACCAAGAGACACAGG
>NW_027597004.1:0-5000 GCF_964194155.1 Cetorhinus maximus | reverse complement strand
GAGAAATAGAGATACAAAGGGAGACAGACAGAGAGTGCGGCAGAGAGAGACAGAGAGAGAGACAGACAGAGAGAGAGAGACAGACAGAGAACTCAGTGAAACAGAGTCAGAGGGAGACAGAGTGACACAGAGAGAGAAAGAGAGAGACAAAGGGAAAGGCAAAGGGAGAGAGAGAGAAACAGAGACAGAGAAAGAAACAGAGAGACAGGGAGAGAGAGAAACAGAGAGAGAAACAAAGAGAAAAACAGAAGCGAAGAGAGAAGCAGAAAAACGGAGAGAGCAAGAGACAGAGAGAGATAAACAGAGAGAGAAAGAGAAAAACAGGGAGATAGAGGCAGAGAGAGAGAGACAGACAGAGAGAAAGAAGGGGGAAGAGTGATAGAGGGTGAGAGGCAGGGAGAATGAGAGAACAGAGTGAACAGAGAGAGAGAGAAAATCAGTCATTGTTCATAACCCGGGAGTGAGTAGCGCCAGGGCTCAATCTGCATCCACAACATCAGAATGAGCACAGAAAGCCCCTGTGCTGGAACACACCAGCTGGCTGATAAGACAGAAACCAGCAGAGTCCAGGAGAACAGAAGGAGCACTCTGCAGGGATTAACACCACGGACTGTAACAAGGCAATCGGCAGCAATCCTCTGCTAAGATTATGGTTCATCCTGCAACAGAAATCTATACTCTGTATCTAACCCGGTGCTGTACCTATACTGGGAGTGTTTGATGGGGACAGTGTAGAGGGAGATTTACTCTGTATCTAACCCCGTGCTATACCTATCCTGGGAGTGTTTGATGGGGACAGTGTAGGGGGAGCTGTACTCTGTATCTAACCCCGTGCTGTACCTGTCCTGGGAGTGTTTGATGGGGACAGTGTAGAGGGAGCTTTACTCTGTATCTAACCCTGTGCTGTATCTGTCCTGGGAGTGTTTGATGGGGACAGTGTAGAGGGAGCTTTACTCTGTATCTAAGCCCGGTGCTGTGCCTGTCCTGGGAGTGTTTGGTCGGGACAGTGTAGAGGGAGCTTTACTCTGTATCTAATCCCATGCTGTACCTGTCCTGGGAGTGTTTGGTCGGGACAGTGTAGAGGGAGCTTTACTCTGTATCTGATCCCATGCTGTACCTGTCCTGGGAGTGTTTGATGGGGATGGTGTAGAGGGAGATTTACTCTGTATCTAACCGCGTGCTGTACCTGTCCTGGGAGTGTTTGATGGGGACAGTGTAGAGGAAGCTTGACTCTGTATCTAACGCCGTGCTGTACCTGTCCTCGGAGTGTTTGATGGGGACAGTGTAGAGGGAGATTTACTCTGTATCTAACCCTGTGCTGTACCTGTCCTGGGAGTGTTTGATGGGGACGGTGTAGAGGGAGCTTTACTCTGTACCTAATCCCTTCTTGTACCTGTCCTGGGAGTGTTTGATGGGGATGGTGTAGAGGGAGCTTTACTCTGTATCTAACCCCGTGCTGTAACTGTCCTGGGAGTGTTTGATGGGGACAGTGTAGAGGGAACTTTACTCTGTGTCTAACCCCGTGCTGTACCTGTCTTGGGAGTGTTTGATGGGGACACTGTATAGCAAGTTGCAATTAACTCCAGGCTGTGAACTGCCATTTCCCCATTGAATCCTTGCCAATAATCTTTCTGAAGAATCTGTCATTTTCCCAATGTTGGAAGGAGCAGTATCCACAGCTCTGTGTTGGAATGAACACAAAAGATTCCCAACTTTCTGAGTGAAGACATTTCTCCTCATCTCAGTCTGTCATTATGAAAAACAGGAGTAGTCACCTTGTGTTCTTCGAGGATATCTCTTCACGTTTCCAAGCCGTTTGTCGAAGAGGAAACACACTCCATTCTGGTACATATTGATCCCACATTGATGGGACAATGTTGGACCACAAGCCTGTCAGACCAGCAAGAGAGAATTGCCAGAGAACAAGTTAAACACACACATACAAACTCGTTTGACTGCTCTAGTTAGTCTGAATTAAAATGTTGCTTGTTTGAGACTCACACAGACCAAGCAGTCAGATAAACCCCTATCAGCAACTGCCCGAAATATGGGAGCACGGCAATTTCAATACTGAGGGAGCGCTGCACTGTCGGAGGGTCAGTACTGAGGGAGCGCTGCACTGTCGGAGGGTCAGTACTGAGGGAGTGCTGCACTGTCAGAGGGTAGTACTGAGGGAGTGCTACACTACCCAAGGGTCAGTACTGAGGGAGTGCCGCACTGTCAGAGGGTCAGTACTGAGGGAGTGCCGCACTGTCGGAGGGTCAGTACTGAGGGAGTGCCGCACTGTCGGAGGGTCAGTACTGAGGGAGGGCTGCACTGTCGGAGGGTCAGTACTGAGGGAGTGCCGCACTGTAGGAGGGTCAGTACTGAGGGGGCGCCGCACTGTCGGAGGGTCAGTACTGAGGGAGTGCCGCACTGTCGGAGGGTCAGTACTGAGGGAGTGCCGCACTGTCGGAGGGTCAGTACTGAGGGGTAGCCGCACTGTTGGAGGGTCAGTACTGAGGGAGTGCCGCACTGTCGGAGGGTCAGTGGTGAGGGAGTGCTGCACTGTTGGAGAGTCAGTACTGAGGTAGTGCTGCACTGTCGAAGGGTCAGTACTGAGGGAATGCTGCACTGTCAAAGGGTCAGTACTGAGGGAGTGCTGCACTGTTGGAGGGTCAGTACTGAGGGAGTGCTGCAATGTTGGAGAGTCAGTACTAAGGTAGTGCTGCACTGTTGGAGGGTCAGTACTGAGGGAGTGCTGAACTGTCAGAGAGTCAGTACTGAGGGAGTGCTGCACTGTCGGACGGTCAGTACTGAGGGAGCGCTGCACTGTTGGAGGGTCAGTACTGAGGGAGTGCTGCACTGTGAGAGAGTCAGTACTGAAGGAGTGCTGCACTGTCGAAGGGTCAGTACTGAGCGAGTGCTGCACTGTCGGAGGGTCAGTACTGAGCGAGTGCTGCACTGTCGGAGGGTCAGTACTGAGGGAGCGCTGCACTGTCGGAGGGTCAGTACTGAGGGAGTGCCGCAATGTCATGGGTCAGTACTGAGGGAGTGCCGCACTGTCGGAGGGTCAGTACTGAGGGGGCGCTGCACTGTTGGAGGGTCAGTACTGAGGGAGTGCTGCACTGTCGGTGGGTCAGTACTGAGGGAATGCTGCACTGTCAGAAAGTCAATGCTGAGCGAGTGCTGCACTGTCAGAGAGTAAGTACTGAGGGAGTACTGCACTGTCGGAGGGTCAGTACTGAGGGAGTGCTGCACTGTCGGTGGGTCAGTACTGAGGGAGTGCTGCACAGTCAGAAAGATAATGCTGAGGGAGTGCTGCAGTGTCAGAGAGTAAGTACTGAGGGAGTGCTGCACTGTCGGAGGGTCAGTACTGAGGGAGTGCTGCACTGTCGGTGGGTCAGTACTGAGGGAGTGCTGCACTGTCGGAGGGTCAGTACTGAGGGAGTGCTGCACTGTCAGAGAGTCAGTACTGAGGGAGTGCAGCACTGTCAGAGGGTCAGTAATGAGGGAGTGCTGCACTGTCAGAGGGTCAGTACTGAGGGAGTGCTGCACTGTCAGAGGGTCAGTACTGAGGGAGTGCCGCACTGTTGGAGGGCCAGTACTGAGGGAGTGCTGCACTGTCAGAGGGTCAGTACTGAGGGAGTGCTGCACTGTCGGAGGGTCAGTACCGAGGGAGTGCTGCCCTGTCGGGGGGTCAGTACTGAGGGAGTGCTGCACTGTCAGAGGGTCAGTACTGAGGGAGTGCTGCACTGTCAGAGGGTCAGTACTGAGGGAGTGCTGCCCTGTCGGAGGGTGAGCACTGAGGGAGTGCTGCACTGTCGGAGGGTCAGTACTGAGGGAGTGCTGCACTGTCGGGGGGTCAGTACTGAGGGAGTGCTGCACTGTCGGAGGGTCAGTACTGAGGGAGTGCTGCACTGTCAGAGGGTCAGTACCGAGGGAGTGCTGCACTGTCGGGGGGTCAGTACTGAGGGAGTGCTGCACTGTCGGGGGGTCAGTACTGAGGGAGGGCTGCACTGTCGGAGGGTGAGGCTCATTAACATGGCCTCCTACACACACCCCCCCTCACACACACCCCCCCTCACACACACCCCCCCTCACACACACACCCCCTCACACGCACACACCCTCACACGCACACACCCTCACACATGTACCCCCTCACACATACCCACACACGCCCCCTCACACACCCACCGCCCCTCACACCAACACACAGGCACACATGCCCCCACACACACACCGACACACCCTCACACAACCCCCCTACACACAACACCCACACAGCAGACTGACACACAAACCCAACACAAACCTCCACACAACCCCCGGCACACAATGCCCACACACACACAGCCACCCAAACACAACCAAACACTCACTACCACACCTCCCCCAACACATACAAGTCCCTCCAATACACACACGCACCAACATACACTCACAGGCACACATAGCGACACCTGCACACACCCTCACGCACACACCCTGACTCATTAACCCCCACATGACCCCCACATTGACCTCCACATGACCCCCACATTGACCTCCACATTGACCCCCACATTAACCGCCACATTACCCTCCACATTAACCCCCACATTGACCCCCACATTGACCCCCACGTTGACCCCCACATTGACCCCCACGTTGACCCCCACGTTGGCCCCCACACTGACCCCCACATTGACCCCCACATTGACCCCCACATTGACCTCCACGTTAACCCCCACATTGACCCCCACATTGAATCGGCCGGTTTCCCCACATACTCACCAGGACTGGTGGGCGGCCGTGTTTCAGGGTCGACAGGGAGAGTCCCAGAGAGATGGCCCCGGCTTCAGGTGGAGCTGTGGAGAGAGAGGGAGGGTCAGGGTGTCACCCAGCGGGAGAGGGAGGGTCAGGGTGTCACCCAGCGGGAGAGGGAGGGTCAGAGTGTCACCCAGCGGGAGAGGGAGGGTCAGGGTGTAACCCAGCGGGAGAGGGAGGTGTCAGAGTGTCACCCAGCGGGAGAGGGA